>NC_058339.1:42600989-42904019 GCF_905475395.1 Chrysoperla carnea
AAGGGACCGATACCGACCGACACTTTTTTTAAGTTTATTATCTTAAAATATTAATAGTTTTCTTAATTAGACCATGATCTTATGGTTATGATGCTGAATCCTCATGCAAGATCATCAGGTGAAAACCCATCCACTTCATTAGACTTTAAAATACATAAATTATAGCGAAAAATCACAGTTCCTAGCTAAAGTCCCACGACACCTTTCGCTTTTTTTAATTAAGTTGACGCAACGTAGAAGAGATATTAGTAAGTCAAAAGTCAAGTACCCACAATTCGAAATGCTGAATTAATGATCTATAAATATATTTTATCTAGAATTCGCAGCTCGTTAGCTAATTCATCCTATTTGACGCAACTGTCTGCGTTAATTTATTTAAATTGAAAAGATCTTAATCAATTTGACTTAAACATATCATAAATCATTGAAATTAGGAAATCTTTTATGACTATTTTAATTAAGTCTTGTAATTAAAAATTTTTCAATATATGCTACATCGCTTTTGCATATTTTTGTCTAATTTATTTTATGAAAATGAAATTTAACCCTATTTAATTTGCATGATTTTATTAATGATGAATAAATTATAATAATTTTAACTACGTCATATATTTATTGAAATTGCATTTCGGTCCGAAGCCAAATTATCTAGTAGACAAATAAGTTAAATATCTAGGACCCAAAGGTACAGTATCCTTGTTGGATGTCAAAAAACCAACCGCGTTTCGGAGAGTGTGCGTAAATGAATAGGCGGTCTGATCATTATGAATATCATTTTTGCGAATTTATTCTAATTTCGTACCATAAATTCTGTATATCATTACAAAAATCATAAAAAATAATAGTTGTTATAAATTTTGACGAAACATGATACAAAGGCAGGTATTAATCCATAAAATTTATTCAAGAGGCACAGAGTTATAAAAACAGACAATTGACTGAGTTAATTGTTGAAATACTATATATAGACAGTGCTAATTATACAATAACTGATATTGCAATATAATACATACTATAATGTTCTAATCACGTTTTCGTTCTCACGGGTAAACAGTGATGTTTGCAAAAAAAATTTTTCACTAAAAGTTGTTTATTTTTTTATAAGGAACATTTTTTACATTTAAACTTTTGTTCTATCTCTAACGGTTTACAAGATGGGTCCTACGAACCCAAGTCCCAATTAACCAATGTTACTCATTTACGAACTTAACCAAATTTTTTACGTCCTAAACACTCTATCACTTCACTACATCCGGAAATGGACTCTTTGGGTGATTTTATGAGCACCTATACCAAAAAATTTGTTCTTAGCATCAATATTTTTTAGCGTTTCAAACTTGATACTAAACTTAGTATACCTTATATATTTCATATATACATGGTTTAAAAATAAATATAACACAACAAGCGTTTTAAGTTTACTTTCCGTTTTAAAGTAAATAAATACTTTTAAATTTATTTTTCTAAGCAGGTCCAAATTTTGAATTAATCTGACTTAGTCAACAAAGAAACAAAGTTTGAAGTTTTTGTATCAGAACTTTGAATATTCAAATTTACCCTTTGCATAACTAAAAATTTTCCAACATTTGAATATTTATGCCATTATTACGAATAGATTTAAAATATGATAACAATATTATAGTTCTAAGGGCCTTGAAATTTTTTATTGATAAATATTATTATAATAATAGGTATGAAAGTAAAGTGTGATTTTGATTGATTGAAACCATCAAATCTATCTTTCACTTTAATAAAATTTGTAGTATATTGGACTAGCATCAGATTTTGACGATTACTCTGTATCCAAACATTTTCTTTGCATGAACTCTAAATAACTAACATATTTATACCTATTATTATGTAGCACGTATTCCATAAGACTACGTGCTGTGATAAAAATGTGTTTTTGATCTGGTAATTTTAAACGTAGTTCGAAAAATTTTTGAATGCGCGAACAAGTAATCGATACCCGTTTTTTATTATTATAAAAAAATTGAATAAAATTTTTTTGTGGCGATCATCTTAATTTTTTTATATTCTGTATATATGAAATATACAGGGTGGGCCATTTTAATCTATACATCTAAATATCTCGTTTTGTAGTTAACCAATCAAAAAATAAATTAAACAAAAGTTGCAAGGTTTGATGGAGGACATCATATTGTTCTGACATCTGATTGAACCTAGTTTTTCGGATTTCTTTAATAGCCAATTTAGACCCTAAACGATAGATTTTAGGATCCTTAAACAAAATAAACAACTTTTGTTTGAAACATTTTTTCGTAAACATCACCGCTTACCCGTGAGTGCGAAAATTATGACAAAATTTCTGTATTCATTTTCTCCAAAATTATAAAAGATTGGCAGTTGAAATTTTGCAGGTGGCTTCAACTAGTGGTCTTATAAAACATTTTCGGAAAATAAAAAAAAATCTTGAGAATACTTATTACTTACTATTGAAATTTTCGAAAACCAAATAAATGGCTGCCGAAAGGTCGACATAATTGTGTTGATTTTTTAAACTCTTCTAATTTATAAAAAAAAATACTGTAAGCACTGACATTCAACACTTTCCATGCAGGGTATTTTAACAACTAACTCAATCAATTGTTTGTTTTCATTTTATCCAAAAGTTGAGCAAAAATTTTTTAATGATATAAAAAACATTTTTATTGTTATATGCTAACTTTAGAAATTTATTTGTACGTTTTACTAATTAATCTTTCTTTTTATAAACAATTATCTTAAATGTTTTCTTTTCATTTTTTACAGGATATTTTACTACAAATAGAAAAGCTACAAAGAATAAAAAAAAAATTAATATGTGAAAAAATAAAAAAAATTTGTCAAAAATGTCTATGAACACTAATAATTCAAATTTTAATACAATTGTTCAACAATTAAATGATCGTGCACAAGTCCAGTTGCAACAATCACATGGACGACCTGTTAGTTTTTATGATAATTATCGTGTAAATATTAACAATAATACTAATAATAATAATGGTGTCAATGGTACAGCAACGCTAAATGGTTATCCATCATATGTACAACCTAGTGCACCGCTAGTACAACCAGAAGATGATGTAGATGATAATGATGATGTAAATAATGAAAATGATAATATTAGTGAGAGAAATGATAATAATAAATTTAATAATCTAAATGGTGATAAAAATTATTTAATTAATAAAACACATTCGCGTTCACAATCAGTGTTAAGTAGTCATTCACAGCCGCCTCAACAGCCGTCCTTAGCGTATTGTTTGAATACGACGGTACCCCAGAATATAGCGGCATCAACGATAGCGGGACGACATGCACCAACACGTAATAGTTTACGACATAGTCGTATGATTGTTATGAATCGTAGTGGAAAAGGTAATTATTGTTATTTATTTCTATTCGGGTGTGGAGTTGGCATTTCTTATATTATAAGACACAACAGGCCTAGCGAATGGACTAAGCAATATCGTCAAGAAATTGGCTACTCTCTAGAAAGAGAGAAATTAAACGTGTGGTCAATTCCTGTCTCTTTTCTATATGCCTGTGGCATTGACATAGAGAAAGATCAACTGGACGCACGATAGCTTTTCCTCTCCTATTTTCTGAGATGGGGACGTTCAGTCCATTCTCTGTGCCTGTGTAAGACACATCTTTTCAACCAGAGAAATTGATAAACGTGTATGCATACCGCAAGTTATTGACATCCACACCATTATTTCAGAATGCATACGGCAAAATAAAGGAAACGTTATATAAACGTTCCTTTCTTACGAACTTTAGCTAAATGGTTCAAATGGAAATTTATTTCAAATTTCTATCTCCACCATGTCAATTAATTTTTGCCTTCAGTGTCTCAAAAAGTTGTAAGTGTCTAACTGTCAAATAACTTGGCGTAATTGATAGGCCATGGGTAAACGCTTTTTATCATCTTTATATTGGTTAACTAAAATGTTGGAAGCAAAATAATCTTAAAAATTAAACGCGCTATGTTTTACTGGAAGTAGTAAGAATGTCGGCTTAAACCAATTTCATGGAATGATTTCAGTTTTATGCATGGTGTCGAATAGATCAATAGAATTAGTTTCAATTAGTTTTAGAATCACATCATCGCTGTTACATTTGACATGTTTTCTATCATAGTTAACTTCCGAAATTCTTGAATATTGTCACCTTTTCTACCAAAAAAGTTTATTAATTTTAGATTTTTTTGTGACTCTCGGTATTTTTACTGCCAGAAGCAATTTTTTATCATGTTTTCTCTTGGAAATACTACAAAATACTTTCCCATTAAGACATAAGTGGTTAAATAAGGGTCAGCAATAATACTTTGTAGTTTAATCTAATCACACATATATGCGTGCATCAATGCACCCATGAGATTAAAAATAATTACATATGTACAATTGGTAATAACTTTTCAATTCATTATCAAGGTGAACAAAATTTCCACACTTGGATGTAGGTAATGTAATCCTATTATAGAATGTACAAGACCAAACTGTACTGGTTATTCAATGAACGAGCCTGTTCAATGTTTACGATACTAGTCGAATAACAGCATTATTATCGTACGCCTGCGAAATTTGCACAATGAGTGCGTAACACGAGTGCGAATCATACGTATATCGTACAAAACTTAACCTACGTCTCTACAATGTGAAAGGCTTACTGATAGCCCTGGAGCCCGTGACAGGAAAACCGCATTTAGGTACACGGATTTAGAACTTTCGCATATGAATCAATACTATTTTACGATAGGTACAATATGGACTAGGTATACCAGAGTTTATTCTGGCAGAAATATTTTTTGCCAGGATTTTTTTATTTTTTACTGGTGTGACAGATATTTCCGTTAGTGAGGCGTTTCCTTGGTAACGATACACTACTTTAATTATAGAATTGTATGGATGCATATATAATAGTATGGATTGCATTTATGACTTACATTGAAAATTTAATATTATTGTCTCACAAATTTAAATAAATTATTATAATAATTTACATTTATAAAATAATATTTGATTTCTTATTTTCACAATCTTTAATGCATTAAATTTAATAAAGTACTGTTTTTCAATAATTTTAATTTGACATTTCCAATAACAATAACATGTACAGAATTGCAAATTAGTCTTAACAGCCTCTTTTATCGCCAAAATTATTCACTGGAAGCGCTGGCATCGATTTTATTGTCTGTACCATGACTACACACACAACAAAGATACTTCTAATATTTGTATAAAGATAATTGTAGACTTGTAGACTATTTCGATACAGATTTTGTGATTTGAACGGAAGAAGAACTTTACAATATAAGTCTTGTGTTATTAATAGGTAATGTTTAGTTAATTATATCCTGTTGATGTACCTTTATAAAACAGCTAGATATACATATTTATATTTTATAGTTAAGCTATCTAACTATGTATAATAATAACATATAATGGTAATGTATGGTACAATATCTACTTATAAAATATAAATAAACAGTTGAGTCAATGAAACGGAACATTAATTTTACATGGGTCATTAAATGTGTTCAAATACTGAAAATAGCAAATCTATCTATAATAATCTATGTATCATCTATTTCAATTCACATTTTAGAAAATTAAATACTAATTTATTAGATTCATCATTCAAATAGGATTCTGATAATCAAAAACGTTAATTTGTTATATTCTATGAGTATATAGAGCGTTTGCGATTAATTAGGTGAATATGCCGTTACTTTTCTCATTTTAAGGTAGGCATTAAGAAAATTAGTTTAGGCTTTCTCAAGAAAATCGGTCAAAAATAATGTTTACAAAGACCCAATGACGGACGGACAACCTAAAATGGACTAATTAGATGATTTTATGAACACCTATACCAAAATTTAGTTGGTAGAATCAATATTTTTAAGCGTTACAAATTTGGGACTAAACTTAGTATACCTCGTATATTACATATATACATGGTATAATAAGAAATAATGAGCACATTTCATTTGTGAATGAGATAAAATTAAGAATGATGTTAATTTTATTTTAATTACTTCAAAAATTGTTTTATTTATTCATTTTTATTTTTATTTAAACGAAGCATACTGTCTGAAGAAAAGTTTTTACATAATTTATTTTAAAACTTTTATGACATGTGTCTACAGCAACACTACTTAAAATACAAGCCTAGCGATTTTTTTTTTAATCATTTTGAAAATAATTTGCTATTAAATTAAAGGATCCGTTTCTACCCATCCAGTGATTCTATCGTTATGTCCATACAAACACTCATAATAATCCCGTAAGACCATTTTTCGATTAGTTCATTAGTCCAAAGCTGAAATGAGCTTCATAGGTCAATTGGGTCTTGGGTCCATAGGACCCATTTTGTAAACCGTTTAAATGTAAAAAATGTTCCTTATAAAAAATAAACAACTTTTGCTTGAAACATTTTGTCGTAAACATCACTGTTTACCTGTGAGAACGCAAATTAGGCACAAATTATATAGTATGTTTTATATGGGAATATCTTTAAGTGTGTATATATGTATGTTTGGCTATTTTTCTTTACATATATGATGTAAAAAATAAACGATTACGTTATCAACACCTTCTTTACATGGTATTTCAACAATTAACTCAATTGTTTGTTTTCACTTGTTTTTATTGATAATTCACTTGCATTTATACTTATTTCAGGAAATTAAAATTATTTCCTCAAAAATACACTACATATTTTGTATTGATAAAAATTTCTCTTCTTTGCTAGTAATCGAATAACCTTAAATAGAAATACTTACCAATCCTTGTATGATGTAGTTTAACTGTACATTTGACGAATATTTAATTAAAGCACATAGCGTTCATGCTCTGAAACACATAAAAAGTCATTAACGTAAATTTTTTGTTTGTAAACTCTTTTGTTATTTTTTTGTTTGTTCCGTTGATTTTAATTTCAATTCAAAAATAAACCATATAAATAGTTGTAGGTGTGTGTCATACGTGTATATGTTGTCTGGTAAACTTGACATTGGACCGGATGATTCGTTTCATTCATGTTGACACAGCTTGGGTAAAATTTATTATTTCTAATGAAGAGATATTTTAATTATCTATAAAATACATCAAATGTTTTTATACGACACCACAAATTTTAATTTTTCATTTCATATGCTATGCATTTCATACATAATTCATTAAAACATTTCGTAAATTAATGTTTTCATAAAGTCATCTTATGTCTGAATACCTAGTATTTGAGAAGGCCACACAAATTAGATTATAACAGCGGTTAAACGATTGAAATTTATCTTAAAAAGAGACCATCTCCCAAAAGCCTGTTAAAGAACACCTTCAGCCATTCTATTCCTTAAATAATTTTGAGTTTTTAAAAATTTTAACATAAGAAAATTTGCCTCTCAGGCAGTACCCTGGCAGCTACTATAACAGTATATAAAGGTTGTTGAAATGAGATTTAGAAAGCCTCCAAATATAATTTGGTCATATCTGTCTTACGATACCACAAGAGTGTTACTATCTTCCCTTAGTATTGGTTTGTTCTAGAATGGTTTCAGGAGTAGCTTAAAATTCATATAGAATACATCTGGACATTTAATGATTCTTGTGAACGGTAGCTTTGTACCATTTCAAGCAAGCTCGTTCAATTCGAGAATCTCAGCAATATCAACGGTACGATATGCATATCTTGTTTACTTTTTCCTTGAGAGAACCGACAATTCTATACCGGCTTAGAAACAATTTGAATATCTCAGCTCTTCCTATTCAGATAAAGGCAGATAGTTTAAAAGAAATTTTTTCGGGTCTGGAAGTTTCTACACAAATTTTCCTTTGCCTAAAGACCACGAATTAATCTGAAGTTACTTATTTCCCAACTACTAGACATTGTGCATAAATTTTACTGTCAGTACGTAGTACAAGATTAGCTCTTTTAAAATCAGGAAAAAAAAACACTAAAATCAATTTAAGTTCAATTTTCAAACCAGTATGCGCTGACCATATTCGGTAAAGAAATATGCGATCTTAAGACCAAAAAAATGATACGCAGTCCAGGAAACTGCCGACAGTAAATACGTAAAATCATAAGCATAAGCAAAAATTGATATTATTACCATCACTACATAGTATAAAACAAAGTCGCTTTCTCTGCCCCTATGTCCCTTTGTATGCTTAAATCTTTGAAACTACGCAACGGATTTTGATGCGGTTTTTTTTAATAGATAGAGTGATTCAAGAGGAAGGTTTATATGTATAATAACATCCATTAAATAGTGAAGAAGTACTGCTATTTTTGAGGTTTCTAATGTGATGTCGTAAATAATTACATTTTTTCCGCATACATTGCAAACGCAGGCTGAACCTTGCACCCGTGCTAAGCCGGGGCGGGTCGCTAGTACTAGATAATCCGGGCACATTTCGCTGTGGTTCCCTTCGCTGTGGTTTTTTTTCCTTACTTTACTATATCTGTTGATCAGGAGCTTATATCGATTCTTCTTTAAAATTGGATATTCCCAGAGGTTAGTAATATTGTTGCACGTAACAGCGATCTTATCCATTTAAATACTTTCCTTCTGCATTCTATAAAGAAGTTTTATAAGATTATGAATTATATAGAAATTCCATTTTTGTGAATTAAATGACGTACAAACATCAATATCCACTCACAACATAACTTTAAATTGATTTGAAATTGAAAATATTATTGAACAATAATTTTAATAACAATAATTGTTCATAAATGTACATGTTTCTATCATTATGGTAATAGTATTATTTATCAGTGTTAAACATCTGTTCCTGTAAATCAATGTTATTTATATTCAATAAACATCTTCAACTTCAATATTTTATCTGTAGAATCGATTTCTATTTTTTCACCATATTAAGAGTTAGATTGTAGTATAATAGCCTAGTAATGATAATTAACTACTTACTTAAATAAATTAATTAACAATATAATTTTATCATCTACACATAATTGTTAAATATGCCCGATGGCTTTATTTGGGTTAAATTATTAGGTATACACTAAATAAGGAAGAATTTAAGGTATATATATTTTTTACTTTTTGTAAAATGCGCTCTGTAAACCCTTAATATCAATCTCGTATCGAAAAATAGATCTGATTTTTATATCATGTATATGAAATATACCAAGGTATACAAAGTTTAGTCCCAAGTTTGTAACGCTTTAAAATATTGATACTATGAACAAAATTTTGGTATAGGTGTTCATAAAATCACCTAATTAGTCCATTTTCGGTTCTTTGTCTGTCGTCTGCCGTCTGTCCGCCTGTCATCAAAATTACTCAAAAACGAAAAGGCATATCAAGCTGAAATTTTTATTGGCATATCAAGCTAAATTTTTACCCGTGAGAGCGCAAATTATGCGCAAAAATATTTCGACGTTATGCCTACATACCTCGAATAGATTGGCTATTAATTACGTTTTTCCTTAGGGAGATCATTATACATAATACAGTGGAACCTCGATAACTCAAGCCTAGTTAAGTCGTATTCCTCAGTTAGCCGAAAAAAAATGCCATTCCCTTCCGCTGAATCCCCAAAAACGCGGTACCTTGAATTATTAATCTTTGTAACACGAACAAAATGTTTTTGATAGTACATACTCTGTAACTCGAATTTCAAAAAGCAAACTCCGTAAGCCGTAGCATAATGTAATGACATGTAGTAAGTAAAATATAATCGCGCCTTTCTGAATCTAAATTTTAGCAATCAGATCCTCTGTATCTCGAACGGTAGGTTACAAGTCGAAAACTCATTAACTCGAAATTTTATGCATTTTCCTTGACACTCGAGCTATCGAAGTACCGCTATATGAATAGAAATAGAAAGATACGTATTTATTATATTGATAACAATCCAAGTAATTCAAAACGATGTTATTATATTTTGTAAGTTAAAAAGTAAATATTTACCTACTATAAGAATAAGTAGTATTTTTTAAAAGTAGACCATCTTGATAAACATTGGTATAATAAAACAATAAAAAGTATTAAAAATTATGGTTACAATATTTTCTTTTCCACCCACATGTAATAAAACAAATAAATACAACTTATGAAATAATAATATAATTATATCTATATTCATGTACAGTAAAAGTCGGATATAACATCCTTCAAAAAATTGAATCTTATAAAACTAAAAAAAGAAAGATAGTATCTCCTGCCTAAATTTCGTAAGCGGAAAAATGAAGATATATCTCGAAAACTTAGCGATTTCATTAGCCGTTGAATTCTAACAGACTCGTTTTTAAAATTTGTTACCATATTTCTTATCCTGTACTCATGATTTATACCAAAAATGGTTATTTGTATGGGAAAATATCAGTGTAACTTATTTGTAGAAAATTTTTTCACTAAGAAGGTACTGTAAATGTATTCTTGACATTAAGTCCACTGTTTTCAAAATATTTTCAAAAAG
Organism: Chrysoperla carnea; assembly: GCF_905475395.1. Taxonomy (NCBI): domain Eukaryota; kingdom Metazoa; phylum Arthropoda; class Insecta; order Neuroptera; family Chrysopidae; genus Chrysoperla; species Chrysoperla carnea. The sequence continues at coordinate 42,611,444 of NC_058339.1, forward strand.
AAGTATTTGTATTAAAACCTTAGTATATTTTCTCAGCCATTGAAATATTTAGTCCCCAGTACATCACATATTTTTTTCGATTATTACCACACGGTCCAAACTTCATGAGTGGCTTTGACGAATCTGCCATAGGTACTTTATGTTAAGACGACTCTCTGATATGCTGCGTTTTCGAGCTTGACGCCTCTAAAAAAGTCAGTTTGACCTTGTATTGATTATTTACGATCTCTCGATCTCTATTACATATTCCTTACTTATTGTAAATGAAAGATAACGTGGCCTAAATACTCAGATAAGTACTGTCCGACAAATGTAGTGCAACGTTGGTTGAGTGCACCGTCCGTAACACGACAATTGAACAGGGTATTGATTACTGATGACCACATGACTGATTTTTACGGAAATATTTAATGAATATATGTATTATTTTTTTGATCGTCCGATAAATTTTTTGCTCTGTTTATCCAGCCTGACCAATGTTTTGTTTACTAACATGTTTCGAACGTAGGATTGGATAAACAATGCAAAAAATTTGACGGACAGCTCAATCGTCAAATTATGCATATAATTATTAAATGTTTCCTCAGACACCTGTCATGTGCTCATCAGGAATCAATACCCTGTTAAATTGATGTTTTACAGACGGTGGCCACCATAATATTTTATTTACAATAAGTAAGGAGTACGTGGTCGTAAATAATGAATACACGGTTATATTGAATTGTTTAGACCCATCAAGCTTGAAAGCGCAGCATTTCTGAGAATCGTCACAATATAAAGTATGGCAGAATCGTCAAATCGACGCTACTCGCAAAGTTTGGAACGTGTGGTAATGACTAAAAAAATTACATGGTGCACTGAGGACTAACTTTTTATTCCCCTTCGAATCAGAAACGGGACAATGGAGCACCCAAATATGTCACTATCTTACGGTTTATAAATGACGTATACATATAAGTTACTATTTTTAGATTGTTTGATTTGGCATTTCCGAATTATATATCCTGAATAAATTATAACATTTATCTAAAATAATTACACGGATATTCGATATAGAAAACCTGACTATCGTATGCTCTATATATCAATTTAAACTTGTGGATTCTAAGCAATGACGTTATGGATGACTTACACAATAATTATTATCTATAGTTATTTACAAAACAAATAAACGTTTAGAAAACTAAATGGTTCGTAAAGTAGCGGAACCATCTACTGCTGCAATAATAAATATATTATAACAAATTAGTGTTGGTTACGTAGGTTGAAGAACTTAAAATGTTATTAACTATTATTTTGTTGTTATACATATACATATTAGTATTATTGTTATTTTGATATGTGCCTAATTAATTGTTTTTTTATCGTTTTAAAAACATAAGAGGACATTGATCTTATATTATATAGGTAGTAGGTACGTACTTATATTATAGGTAGATCAATTTTATTCCGTTTCAAGGTAGATCAAAATTACCCCCCCTCCCTGTGCCTCCCCCCGTAAGGACGTCTATGTACTTACTTGTATTATAGGTAGATCAATTTTATTCCGTTTTATAAGTGTTAGAATAGATTTATAGATATTTCCATGTACCTCACACCCGATAGAATTATATTCCTTTCGCTATAAGTTATGTATTTTAATTGAAAAATCTATTGACGTAGATGAATTTCGACTTGAGCGGGCACTCTTTTGATAAGAAATGTTTTACTTGTTTACCCTTTATCGTAATGAACTTTAATGCCAAAGAAATTCATTATTTCGAAATACAATTGTAAAATATCTTAGATATGTTATGATCAAGGAAAATAAAAAGTTAAAAACAATTTCATTTTTCATTTCTAAAGTTTATATATCACATTATTGTCAAAACAATTTTTGATTAAGTGGTAATAAGAAAATTTAGTGAAAATGACAATATAAGCAAGTTTCTATCTAAAAACAAAATATCAATGTGATTGTTTGATATTATGATTTAAAAATTTTCCATTTTTCCAATTTGGGTTTTTATAATCGATGATTTAGAGAACTGATAGGTACAATGAAAAAGATTAGCAGACGCTTAACTTAACAATACCTACAGTTAAGTAATTCTTTTCCCTCAAGATTGTTTAATTTTGATAAGAATTACAAGAGATAATAATCAAAAAGCAAGAACAATGGAGTTGTTTGAATAAAGCATTTATAATATCAAACAAAATTTTCACATCAATTGATTTGAAAAATTAGTGATTTTACATTTTTTGGAAATAAAGATATCTCCAGATGTTAATTTTTTAGTTTTAAAATTCAACAAAAATTATTTGCAGGGGGGTACAGTAGGTACTGAATTGAATTAAGTAAAAATGAAATTCAATTAAGTAAATTATTTCAATACCAAAAAGAAGAATAGAAGAAGCTACTTTTATCTAGCTAGAGCCATTGTCTATTTGCATATTCATAAATAAATAATTGACAACTTTGTGGGTGGTATAACTTCCGTGTACATAGACTGTATACGGACTAAATTATGTAGGTAATGCATTTTAAACTTTTTTAGATTTTCCGTTTTTATCTGATACTTTCGAAAACGGCTTGTAGAATATTTTTTAATTCAATTTATTCGGTTGGCATTCTCAAAGAAGGTAGGTTTATTACCAGTTTTTATAGTCGATATTGAATAACAATATGTGCAGCACTTATAATGAACGCTACATTACTGCCTGCGTAGCATTACAAGTTACAGAAATACGTCGATTAGAAAGGGCAGAGAATTCTCTTGGATTAGAGCTTGGGTTAGGAATATCGATACCCTGTACTGTACTTTGATTACGAATTTTGAATTGTTTCGTACTTGTGTATACTTTAGTATACATAACTCAAAAACAATTAGCCGTAGAATATTGAAATTTATGATTTGAGACTGTAACATCTTAAAGTGACCTTCCCCTTCCTTCGCACTTTCTTGTTTACAGTGAAATAGAAAATTTCTAGTTTTCAAAATAAATATCCATTTTGGCTATCCATGTGTTATTGATCCATCCCAAAGTAGAATGGTGAACTCTGAATCACCACGCGTGGTTGCAAAGTTAAGTCCAAGTAACAGCAATGTAATAATGAAAGATGATAGTATATTAAGCTAGAATCACGGGAAGTAATCAGTAGTTCGATTTGCTTTTAACGTTTCCTAAAATTTCTTTTATTATTTTTTTCTCGATATCGTTTCGCATAAGTTGCTCTGCTATCTTAACGGATGTTTGTGTATATGTATTAACATTGTCAATTTTTTACGGAAGTGAATAAGTACCTACTCACAAAATTATGCTTCATTCAATAAAGTATGCGAAACGGAAATTGTATTTTATGTAGACATACAAATTTACTAATATTAGATACAAACATTTGTCATTTGAAGAATAAAAAACTTTGCCAAATATGTACCTATTGTATAAACTTAACAATAAAAATACATCAACTGTTTCAGTTAACCACGCCATTTAGGGGGTCTGTAAATATTATTATTAACATACAGGATGTTTAGCAACCATTGGAAAAACTGTGGGAACCATTGTTGTCGATGGTTTACCATCATATGATGATGCACCGGATAAGCAATATAAAAAGAGCATAAACAAAAATTCAGTTTAAAAATTTCAAAAGCCAAAATTCAAACAAACTCCAGTTTATCAACCAGTTTTAAACAAATTATGCAGTTCCGAAATGTTTTTGTGCAATTATAAAAAGATTTAAATAAAAAATTATTTTTTAAAGATAAGATTTTATTGCATGATTTTATTTCTACAAAAAGTAGAAAACAATTTTTCTTTTAAGTTACTCATACATGACTATTTGTAAAAGTTGGATCCACTCAATTTAAAATGTCAAGAATGATTCGAAATATCTCAAGCTTTTACAAATAGTTTAGTAAAATCAAAGCTTTTTCCTACAAAAGCATTTTTAATTTAAAACTTAAAAAACGTATGTTTATCAGATAAGGTGGAAGCGATGGGAAATCAGGTCATACTTGCATGGAAAATTTTAGTTCAATCGGAGTTTTTAAATTCATTCATAGTTTTCCAAAATTATCTAATGCAAAAACGATGAGTTCTAATGAGGGATTTTAAATATGTATTCTTCAATTTAAGGCAGTATATAATAAGTGAAGAGCATCACTGTGTAATAGTAAGGACTATTCGCACAATGGAACGACAACTGCCTTCGTGCCAAGCAGAATATAATAAGTGAAAAGCATCACTGTGTAATAGTAAGGACTATTCGCACAATGGAACGACAACTGCCTTCGTGCCAAGTTTTTAAATCCTGTTAAAGAATGTTCTGCAAATCTGCACTGACATTTTTTTCAAGTTAAATGCCTTAATGTGTAACTTTAAAAAACACTAATAGAATATCTCTCAATGGAAAAAAACCTGACTATTTGCGTTTCTAAAAAGTATTATATTCTTTTGATTTCAGCCATAAAATAACTTTTTAATTATTATAATAAATTAAAAGGGAATTTTGTGTTAAAGTTTACCATTTAAAATTTGATTACAAAGGTGAAAAATATCATTTTGGATATAAAACACTTTTATTACAAACAATAAAGTAATAAAACCTGTTCTTTTTAAAATCGATAATTCATAAACTAATAAAATTAATTATTAGCCTTTGACCTGCCGTAACTGTAAAAATGTTATTGATTTTACTAAAAAAATTCAATTTCCGTGGGGAATTCTGCACTGCGCACCAAATCGATGCGCAAAATGAGGGGTAAATCATTTAATTGTAAAGAATAAGGAAGGTCTAGCGGGCCGACAGAAAAAGGGCTAGAGAAATTATATATAATATTGGGAAAATTACCGGGAATCTTTAGTATTTACACTTACATAAAATAGCAAACGATTTTATGTCTTGCATTTCAAATTATTGGATTTTTATTATGGACGCAAAGAATTAATATATTTTAAAATTAATTATTTATATAGAAACTTTAAGTTAATTTCTCTTGCATTTTCTAATGGCAGGAAGCTGTAAATGTCGAAAGCTTCGAAAGGACTGAAAAATGCGACTGTTTTTTTTTTGGCAATTTAACTTTTTTCAAGCCTTTCTATACCATTTTTATTCATATAAATTCAAAATTCGAGCCAAGGCTAAAGGTTCAAATTCCTTCATTACGAACCTTAATTTTATCATTTCTTTAAAAGGCGGACAAAAAAATGAATTTTGTTTTCTTATAAGCTCACGGTCATTTGGTTAGTGGAATAAAAAGAGCGCACACGCTTTCAAATAAAAAGCCACATTTAAGCACATTGAGTGAACTGTTTTGTATACGGAATGATAAATCGATCTCGGGATTCATCCTTGCAAATAGTAATTGATCTGCACGCTTTTTGTGATCATATTTTATAAAACTGATAAAGATCTAAACAAGAAGCTATCATCACCAAGCAATACCTACATTAATTAATTTTGTCGCATAAATAATTTATATAATAAATTTGAAAATTAATTAAAATAAATACGACGTTTTAATTGATAAATAATTACCTGATGCATATATTACAGCATTACAAAAAATAATAATTAGCATTATTTATCATTTTTGTTTATAATATAAATTAATTATTATTTGTTTCAATCAACTGAAATAGAAACTGTTCACTTAAAGTCATTTTACTTCTTGATGGGATAGAGAGCTCAAAATCGGATGACAATACAAAATTATGATAAAAATATGGTGGAAGCGTAGTAAAAATTAAATCCTTCTATGATTCTCTTAATTTTATCGGAAGGCAACAAAGAAATTAATATTAATAAACTAACATCTTAAATATATGTATACTTACTTGCAAATAAATTTCGATTTTTGCCCCAATTTCCTAGATCAGTTTTTTGTATTTTTAAAATACGTATTTTCGACTACCAAGTAGTCATCATCAGTAAGAATTAGCTAGTGATTACTCTTATTATGAATGTTACTCTTTGCTAATTTGGTGGCGGACTGCGCCATTTATTACCTTCGATAATATTTATATTACTTGCAAATTGTTATTTCTTCGAAGTTTTTTTTGCCCATCAGTCAGTCATGAGCTAGAAATATTTTGGACTAACAATCAAGAAACATTTTTGCATACTATAGTGTAGGAGCTGAGTGGGTTTCGAATGCATTTACTGGTCCTACCGAACAAGGAGTGTATTTCGACGTATTTTGACCCGCTGAATCTGAATTTTTAACTTGCTCATCGCTCAGAGTGGGAGAAAATTTGTTATTAACAAATTAATTAATTATACGGCCATAGCACCTAAACTATTGAAAATTTTGGTATACAATTTCTTGCGAACCAATTATGACATTAACACGTGACTGGGCTTATTCGACGCGTAATCGCGTATTTAAGAACTGAGAGAGTTTTCAGCAGAATTGGTAGCCGTTTTTTATTGGTAATAAAAAAACTGGAAAAAAAACTATAAACAGAATCTGAAAAATGGATTAAACATATCATTTATCTATGGAGATAATAATCGTTCCAGCATAAGCTGCAAGACATGTTCGATTCAAAGCCTATAAATGTTAACAAGACCTTTTTATAACTTTTTATTATACTGGGAAGTATTTCGTGTGGATCTCGAGAATCGCACCAACTCAATTTATTTTATTTGATTAAAAAATCAATTCGCACCGTGCGTGAGTTTCGTTTCCATGACAACGATACATTACTTTAATTATAGAATTGTATGGATGCATATATAATTGTATGGATTGCAATTATGACTTACATTGAAAATTTAATATTATTGTCTCACAAATTTAAATAAATAATTATCATAATTTATATTTGAAAAATAATATTTGTGCAATTTGATTTCTTATTTTCACAATTTAATGCATTAAGTTTAATTAATTAGTATTTTTTAGATAGTTTTAATTTGACATTTTTTATAACATTAACATGTAACGAATAGGAAATTAGTTAGTCATAACAGCGTCCTTTATCGCCAAAATTATAATATATAAATACTTTTCACTGGAAGCGCAGGCATCGATTTTATTGTCCCTACCATGACCACACAACGAATAGATTAAAATGAATAGTTTCTAACATACATTATTGAAATTTTTTTTTTGTATGTATGTAAATGTGATTCAAATATAAGAATTAAAAAAATACCTACACTAATGGACATTGCAAACTATTTTCTTGATGTTGATAATTATAATTGTGCATTATATTCGTGTCACAACCTTGTACTATTTCTATATATTTTCTTAAGGTAGTATTTTTTTTTTTTTTTTTTTAATCCTATGAAAAATGGTTTATAGAAATTTTTCAAAAAATATAATCTTGTACTTATTAATGGAAAATTTACTGTTCTTTTAATGACTACCTACCTATTTATTGCTGTAGATTAATCTGGTTTTATATTCATTGTTTTTCATTTGCGTATAAATAAATATAGTTTTAAGGATATTTATCTATCATACAAAGGTCACAAAGCTATATGCATGATTGACATTGGTTTTACAATTGTAATATTATATCAAGTAAAAATGTCCGTGTTAGAGTTTATACGAATTACATATTTTCAACAAATCTCCATTTAATAATAGAATATTAGATAGGGATTTTAATATAATGTTATGGCCCGATACGAACATACGGGAGCTCGCTGCTAAAAAACTATTTCTCTCATTTTTATTCTTTCCCGACTTCGGTCGCACTCTATCTTAAAAAATATTTTTTGGCGTGACTGCCATATGGCAGCTTTTGCTACCACTGAAACGATCTCGGTTTTTGACATTTTTATTAAAAACTAATCTTTGTACGTAAAAATTTCTCTTTTGGCGATTAATGTTTTACCAAGATCACTCTAAAATAATATTATTTAATTCAGGATTTAAGACAATATCTCAAAAATTAGTCAGCCAATTGTTAGATCCGAATTTACCTAATTTCCCAAAAGTTAACTCAAAATATAACTTCCAAAAATTGAAAGATAAAAAACAAAAAGTCCATTAATAACAAAAATGAAAGAGAAACCAGTTCATTTAAATTTTTCAAACAATGTTCCTAGTTTAACTTTTTTTTTTTTGTTGTTCCAGCCGAAAAATACAAACGAAAAGGACTACTAATACAACATCAAGGTTTAGGACGCGCATTGGTAGGAATTCAAACATTATTAGGATCAATTTTATGTATAGTAGCTTTATGGTTATTGTTATGGGCACCAAATTTACCAAGAAAAGACAACTCATATTGGAGTGCGTTACCTGTAAGTATATTTATTAACTATCAATAAAATTGTTTTCTTATAAATTCTTGATATTTTTAGCTTTTAGTATCTGGAATTATTGGATTATTATTAATAGGATGTTGTAAACATAAAACATACAAAAATGTAAAACATACATGTGCACAATCTTCAAAGGTATGTATCAAAAATATTGACTATTTCAACAAGTCTTCGGTAGTATAGTGGTCAGTATCCCCGCCTGTCACGCGGGAGACCGGGGTTCGATTCCCCGCCGGAGAGAAAATTTTTTTTTTATATTAGTAACATATGCTTGAAATACTACTTAACTATCTGAAAAATTGGAATTCTGATCGAAATTTACGCTCCGATTACCATAGTGCCCATTTAAACATCCACCGAAAGGAGAAAGGCTCTGAAAATCTTCCTCTTAAGTATTAAAAGCTATTTGCATATATTAAAACCAAAGCATTAAATGAAAAAAATAATTTATACTAAGCAACATTAAGAATACAAAATTCGTTTTCGTTGTCCTGGACAAGGAAAAGCTCGCTTAAACTGTACGGAGCAAATCAAATGAAATTATTTTTATTTATATACATGATTTACATTTTAACGGTCCTTTACACAATTTTGTTCTCCAGTTTTTGCAAATGAACATATACAGTTCTTAATGCTACGGAAGAGGTTTTTGAGAGAGTTTCCTCTATGTAGAGAATTTTTTATCATCGTAATCTGCCCGATTTCTATTAGAATGCATATTTTGAATAAACTTAACATTTTTCCAACGTCTTTTGGTTTAAATATCGAGTTTGTCCAATTAATGTTTAATTCGAATATTTCGACATTCAGAAATTTTTATAACCATAACTAATGATAGACTCTCCCCAACCCCAAATATTTAAATACCAATTTTTGTCCTCTTCATATACCATTTATCGTAATACCATCGTTTTATTTTTTAAGGCAGTAAATAAATACTTCAATAATACAATAATTTACTTCATCAGAAACTTATTGGTTTGACCTTTAAAGCTAATTATTATAATGGATGATTTATTTAGAGGTCATCACAATTTTCGATAAAGGGGTCCGAGCATTTCGAGTGGTTATTGTCGAATAACACGAGTAATTTTGGCTTCAAGTTGCTCAATCATACGCAGCTTATCCTTATTGAATTTGGACTTACATAGTCCCAAAGAAAAACTTCTAGGGGTGTGATGTCACAGGATCTAGGTTGCCAACTCACCGATTCGAAGCGCGAAATTAACTGTTCACCAAATTGTAAAGCAATAAAGTCATGTTTTAACCTGCTGTGAGGCAAGTAATGGAAACAAACAGTACGTTATCATGGAACGATAACGGTCGCCATAGACAGTTATGAAATATGGGCCGCTGTTATTTTGTCTAAATGTAATGACAGTTCTTGAATCTTTTCAGGTTGCTCTTCAGACCAAATATAACAATTTTGTTTGTTGACATACCCGTTTAGCCAGAAATGTGCCTCATTACTAAACAAAAGTTTAAAAAATAAATGTAAAGAACCGTTCTTTTTTACGATATTAAAGACAACTCGATAAATTTGTTTAATTTTTGTTTTGCAAAAAGCATCTCCAAATGAATCACCCATTATATCCTCCTTATACTTACTGGTTGTTTAAAATTTAATATTTTGTTTTTGTTTAAATTTTTAATATATTTTGTTTATTATTTTACAGATTTTAAGTGTATTTTTAACTTTAGTAGCTGGTTTTGCTTGTATTGCGGCAACCGTATTCGCAATAATACATATAGTAACACTTTCCCAAATGATTTGTGAACCAGAGTTTACATTAAATACAACATGTGTGTGTCGATCAGCATCCATACAAAAGAATGTAACATCAACATCATTACTTTCTCCGTCCGTTTATTTTCATTATATTGATTTAAGTTGTCCAGAAGTCGATGGTATTTTAACATATATTTTAATATTTTCAGCAACCGCAAATTGTATTGGAATTATTGTTACATTTACTTATTTATATATTCATTGGAAAAGTCGATACTTGTACAGTTATTCAAGTGTTTTAACTAACGATAATAGTAATTCGATATGTAATAATACTTGAATATTTTATTACCAAAATAGATAAAAACATATCAAACAATATGTAATTATATGAAAATAACCGATTTATTATTCGTGTACTTATATTTTAAAATTTTATGAAACTGCGTAGATAAAAATGTTTTTTATTTATGATGGTTATTGAATGTCATCACAGCGTGTAAATCATTAGCATTGAAAATTTAACACAAATTTTAGGGACAAATATTCAAAATAAATTACGTAGCCTCGATTCGTATAATATTATCACTATAAATGTTATATTTTTCTATCTATTTTAATTATCTAAATTAAGAACTGAACTTCCAATAAATATTTTATACAAATTAATATCAAAGCACATCATTTACGCTCGAGTATTAACGAATTACAGTTTTATTTAATTTACAAATTTTAGGAACAAATAATCAAAGTATGTCAAATTGATTCGAATATATTTTATTATGAGGGAGAAGATATTTTGTAGTGTCGTAAATTAGATTCCTTTTTAAATTTTAGAAAAGTATTTTCAGCAAATTTTTGATCCAAATTAATATAATTAGATTTAAAATGAAAAAGTCTGTTTCCACTGAGTCGCGTGAGCATTTTATATGGATCGCAAAATTTTAAATGTATTTATATGTTTTATAAGATACTTTTGATATCTAGATACAGATACATTGCCGAAGATGTATCTAGTTATACATCCATAATTCAACAATAAAGTCAATATCGATTTAAATAACGTCACGATGACGAATTCTTTGTGAAGGATACAATTTTCTAAAAATATCGATAAAAGGTTTCAAGATTAATTAGAAAAAATATTTTGTTTACAAAATTCGACATTGACCATCAACCAAGAATTAGTAGCTGAGAACAAATCTGGGCGCCGAATGCGATGAATGGTTAATAGTTGCAATGTCACAGATTTTAACACGTATTTTTTAAAGGTTTTTTATAATTACCGAATCTGTATGTCCGTAGTAGTCATGGAATACTACTAATCATCGAATTAATTAAATTCCATTTCTAATAGAATGTAACGCCGATCATTCAATTCATACCAATATACGGCCATTATAATTTTTTCAAATAAACGATCGATTTATTTACGAGCCTTAAGTATTAAAATAGGCTAAATGAAAATCGAAAGGTGAAGTACAAAATTCACATTCTATTTTTTCCTTATTCTTCAAGCAAGTAACCAAATAATTCAAAATAGAAATAAGAATTATTAGAAAATAATTTCTATTTAAAATTTTTAAACCTTTTAACATGAACATTCGTGTTCGTACCCGATAAAAAGTACAAAAAAAATTATGAAAATATTTTTTATATATTTTTAAAAATTATATATCTTATTAATAATAATAAGATATATATTTATTATTAATAATAATAAAATTTGTAAATATACAATTTGTAATCAGAAATCATTTTGAAAAAAAATTGCAAATAACATGAAAATTATTTTCAATTAAATATGGTAAAAAAAATTGGCTATGGCACAAAGTAAATACAAAATAATGAAAAACTTAAAAATGTATTATTAATATCCCATAATACCAATTTATTTATTATTTTTTATAAATATTTGTGTCAAAACATAATTACGTTGAACTAATAAACTTTTTATTATAAAATTTTTATGTACAATAAATATATATTTTTTTATGTAAAATGTTTTCTTAAATACATAATAGAAATTTTTCCCAAAAATGACTTATGGATTTTTAAATATATAAGCATTTTTTTTTTAATATATGTGGATCCTTGGATTGTTTTCGCTGAATACACGCTATAAACTGGTGTTTTTAAGGAACAAATTGTAATGAAAGTTCTCCAAGATTTACGGATCCAAATTTTTCGCACATACTTAAAATTATATTTGTAGCCAAGCATTTTACTTACATCCAAAAGTCACTTTTGTAAAATATGTAACAAATCAAACTTCCTAATCAATTTCCTAAAGGTAAAAGTTGAAGCTTGAAAATACTATGACGAAAATATTCACTACCCAAATGTTTGAGCATTAAGTAGTATTCTCTACATTGTGTATTAATTAATATAGATTTAAAAAAAATTGAGCACCATATGAAGTTTGAACATGTAAGTACGCCAAATCTTAAATGTAATTATTTTGTTATACGTTAATAATAGGGTCTTTCAAAAAGTTTTCCCAAAAAATAAAAAACAAGAAAATTTTGATAGCTCGGTAGAAAAAGATGTTTTTTAAAAAAAATCTACTTACTAAATACATTGTGAGACGTATACTTAGTGAAATAATTTTAATAAAATGCATTTTTTTTTTAAAAACTGTTCAAAAAATTTCCACAAATAATAATAAAATATAAAAATTAACTTATTTGAACACCTATTACAATATTGTTTCAATTGCGTATTCTAAATTTGCGTATTTTTTATTTCTTAACTTCAGTTGAAAAACGTTGCGGAAAATTGTATTCAGCACAAGAGCCTTACGCTTCTTTTCAATTGCCTTCTTAAGAGTCACTTTTGGCGTTGTAGGTAGATGATAAAGTTTTTTTCAGAATTATATAAGAAAATCGGACTGTGAACCTTTATGACAGTGGAAGACCCTATTATTTGTTAACAATAAATTCTCTAATAAAAAAGTCCGATTCATGAATAGAAAATAAGTCGGAGTGAATAAGAAATCAATGCGAATTTGACATCTGCTATTTATTCCCATTGATTCCACTTGGTTGAATCGAAAATTTCCGATTAATGATTCGGAGCTTTTTTATTAGGTTGAAGTTCTTTTATTATTTGACGTCTTTTAATTGATCAAACTGAGAACATTTAAACTAATTTAACTAGTATAATTATTTAATAAAATCTCTGTATTAAATTTTTTAATTATTACCAATTTATTTAATTTATAAATAACAATAATGCAAGTGCTATTTGGCAGGTAATAAAAATTTTTTTTAAATTAATAATATCACAATCCATGCCAGTTAGTTTTACATAATACATTCATATTTTTTCAAATTTTAAAACGCAGTGGCAAAATACTAATTTAAAATTTCCATTAAAATAAATACAAATAAAAAAAGAGTCAAAATCTATAAACGAGAGATTTTTAAGTTAAGTTTTCAGTCTAATACAAATTTATATATTTACAATTTTAAATAAAAAATCGTAAAACCGTTTTGAAATACATCGAATATGAAAAATTTTGAAATTTGATTTTTTTAGGCAACAAATATGTATTATATTGAAAAATAATGCCCATTTTAAATGCAAAAAATTATACTTGAAAATAAATGCTAGAAGTATTAAGCCTCAATTAAATCAACATGAATTGGCGAAGGAAGTAAACCTTGAGGATATTCACCAAGTGTCATAGCATAAAGCCAACGAAGTTCTTGTGTACGATCAGTGCCTGCAATTGCATGACCAAACCATGGTGTAGATTTAGTACGTTTAGGTATTTTATTTTTTGGGAAAAATGTTATACACCAACGAGCATGAGGATTTCGTTTCGTTTCATAGCCCATGTACCAAACAATTTCTTCAATTTTCCATTCACCCAATTTAATAGAACACTAAAAAATAAACATTTAAAATTTTGTAATATGTATTTTATTCCGACAAATATGGTATTTTCTAACTTACGTTTTTGTCCTTATAGTATGACAATTTTGCTTGGCTAAATTCAAACATATAATTTTTAAATGATTTTGATTTATCATCAACATATTTTAGTTCACCGGACATTGCAATTGGACGTTGACTTTCTGTTGATAGTTCTTTAAATAACGTGTTCGGTCGTAAAACTAAACAATTATCTTTACAATCAGTATTTTCCCAGTAACCCCATTGAAGCACAACATTTAATACTCGTTCAGTATAATGAATAGGACGATTTAATTGACCATTTAGCACTGATTCTTCAACTTGAACTTCATGTGCAGGTAATTTCATTTTCGAACACAGTTCGCGGCAAATATCAAATGCTGTTTTATGTGGATTCAACTAAAAAAAATTAAGCATATAAACTTAATAATTATATAAGTTTTGAAAATTATTCAAGTCGATAAATAATCTTACCGTAACATGATAACAATCGCCCGAATTAGGTGTATTTAAATATATCCAAACTTGCAAATCTCCGGATGAAACTCTAGCTGCTGCACTATTCAAACTACTTTGATGGTATCGTAAAAGAACTGCTAACATAGTTTTCTCTTTTACAAGCTCTTCAGAAGTCATTGGCCATAATGAATTTTTTAATGAAATTAAATCAGCTATTACACCAATTTCATTTTTCGACCATTGCGTATTGTCATTATTCTAAAAGTAAAACTTAGAACATTAAAAAATTCATCCGTTATAAATAAAGCAAAACATGTCGGTTTGCATCGGTTTTTTAAAATGAAAGGGAAGCGTATATATAAATATTTAATATTATTTCCAGCGATTCCACATTATTGTCAGATTCCTACACATTTGTGGAAAAGAGCACATGGCTTTTAAATGGTTTAAAAGATTTTCATCAAACATAGCTTAGAGCCACTTGCATTAATTCACTTTCCAATAACAACAAGTGCAATCGGTTCATCAGTTTGGGAGCTACGATGCCACAAATGCATTTGTCAGGTTAAAAAGTTTTAAATTTTTATTTCCAAAAAAGGGTATATGATTTAGATGTAGTTGTGGAAATAAAAACAAAATAACCGGGTATTATTTTCAATTAGTCACACAAGTTTAGTTTTAATAAAATAATTTTTTAGAATATGTTATCTATTTTAATTATTTATATAAATATTCTTGGAAAATTCGAATTTGCAGTAAAAATAGCAAACAGTGATAAATACATAAATTATCACAAATAAAGGAAATAACATATTGAAGCAACGTGATTAACTTTTTAATTTTAAATACAAAAAATATATATACTACACCCACACTTTGTATTCATGGGCGTATAAAATTAATTTTAAAAGGGAGTGTTTTTGCAAGTTTTTATAAAAACACCACATTAATAAATTAAAATTCCGTATATAATAGAAAGTACTATTATATATTACTATGATTGATAACTTTCTTTGTCTATTCAAATACGGTTGTAATTTTGAGACAATTATCTTAGGGTCTTAAATTTTACAAACAATATTGGTTGTTTTAAGTTCAAACAGGAAATTGCAATTAAATGATTCCAGAAAATCTTGAGGGCGTTCAACTTTTTTGAACTTTTTATACCTTAAAGACTAATTTTTATAAAATATTACTTCAACTCAATCGGAATAAAATTTACCAAGTTACTGCTATAAATGGTCTCAAATATTACCTCACTTTTTTGACACTCAAAACTTTAACACAATAATTTTTAATTTTTTCGCACCAAAAATTTACATAAATTATGTTTGGAAATTTGCTTCAGCGCAAATTTTTGTCATTTAAAACAAATAAATAAAATGATACATAGTATTAATAATAAAATTTAACAAGTTACTGTTATATGCAAAAACTTTTTATTATACTATTAAATTCGAAAAAATCGATCATTTCGCCTCATGGCCGCTGTGAGTTTCTAAAATTATAGGATGTTCTAAGAATTCTGTTTTATACATACATCAGCTAACATTAGCGTCGGTCCCCAAACTGTTGCTAAATTTGAAACCGACATTTGATTTCTTGCATGTTGGGTTTGAATGAAATGTAAATGAGACATTAATTTTTTTATGGTTTGATATGTTATTGGTGGTAATTTTTCTAATAATTTCTTATACATTCCAACTTTTTCATCATTCGATTTCATTTCTGGAAACAACCCAAAATAAATTATTATTTAAAATTATTTTTCATATTTCAATCAATTATGGCAAAACTTACCAGATATTTTACAAAAATATGGGTACAATTTTGTCGTTAAGGCTGGTTCTGGTAAATTTCTCATAAATCTTTTAAGTACGCATGCGACATCATGTTCACTACAACGATCCTTGGTAAGCTGCACAGCCCAAGCATCGTCACTAAATTCAGTTAACAAATCAGAAATTACTTTTCCAGAACCACTATGTCGATAAATTCCTTCAGACATGCTGCCATGAGCGTAAACAAAATTAATACATTTATCTACAATCACTGGAATATTATCATTTGTAATTTGTTGTTGATCTAAGGCAGCACCATTGTTATGCGCAGCGCCACGTATGGCCTGCCGCCATGCGCAAGTATTACGCCGTAACGCGGATCTTATATACAAAGTTCCACCAACAGCACAATCTACAAGCATTTGTGGACCATTATCGTCGGCTTTAGGTCCATCTGATTCAGCATCTTGCAGTACTATAAATAAGAATTTCAAATTTTAATCAATTACTTCAATACAAAGTGACGTCGAAACAGATTTTTTTATTGTCCGTTTGCACGACACAAAATTAACTTGTTTCGAATAAAATTTGTTTGCTATTTTATTACAGATTATTTATTCATTATTTATTTTAGACTTTGTATTATGAATATCTCCTCATAATTGAGTTCAAATTAATAAAAATTTGCTGAGTGCAAACAACCTATTTTTGGGGTCATACTTTCATATAATCACTTACTTATACAACGAGCAGTTCTTAAATCAACATTTTTACGTTCACCTCCATCTTGAATATATACAAGTTCACGATTATGCAATAAAAGCCATGTACCCTTCCATGAACTGCTGGCACCTTCACGTAAATATACCCATCCAGCTCTACTAAAATCACTAACAAGGCTTATAGGAAATACTGCTGTTTGACTTTCCATTAATTTTTGCATCCATATTCGACGATCTGATAAATTCCTGGCACCCAACACATTTCGACTTCGTGGTCCTTTCAAACTTGTTGTAATTTCAAAACAATGAAATTCTTCTTCTTCGTTGCCAGATGGGCCTCTGTTTGGTAAATTTCTTTAAAAAAAAGTATACAATTAATTGCAACGCATTAAAATGTTTAGATGATCAAAGGGTTATCAAATAGATTTTATGAATAAAATCATTTATAAATAAAATATAAACATTTTTTACCATCTGGATAATTATTAATAAAAATCAATAAATAAAATGGAAATATCTGTGTTTTTTATTGAACTGCTATCGTAGCACTTTTTTGAATTCTTATTAAAATTATATTAGCTTATTAAATCATCTCGACGTCTGCGTATTACACAGGCGTATTATCAATTTTTTTCAGATAGATCATTGTTTGATTCACTGTATGTATAAATTTCTGAATCAATCGTAAAGTGAAATGTGGACAAAATGAGGATTAAATAGAAAATGTATCTATAGGTAATTCAGATTTAGAAGTGAAACTAGATCAAATAATTTAACTTTAAAACCTAATATCTTATACACTTTTTACTGTATCTACAAAAAGCGTATAAAATAGCTTATACCCGCCTTTTTTTGAAATCTGAATTGTCAATAATTATGCAATTATGTACTCGATACAGGTATGGAACATCGAAAGCTGTGGATTAAGCCCGGAAGCCACCCGTATCAGGAAATTATTAACAATCAAACATTTCGATTAATAAGTTTAATCCAAAATTACTTATTTATTTGGATTTTTAGAAATTAGGATTTCTAAAACGTGGCTTCATTCTTTCAAAAGAAATGAAGCTACGATGCTTGAACTCAGCTTACGATAATAGATAATCATAATTCAAGGAGGTGGTAGGAAACGCCGACGCAAGCATTTTGATGTTATACATTCAGACATGCTCCTTCAGAGTAGTAGAAAATAAAAAAAGACTCCCCGAACTGTCTCAAATTTATGCCGAAACCATTGCTTCGAAGAAATGTTTGGAACAGATGTTGTTAATATTTTTATGAGATATATTATTGAAATTTAAAGTTCTTTTCTTTCTCTAACAAACAGTTCTCGAATAGTTAGATTTAATACTAAGAACGATTGTTTGAAACATTTTTTCCGAAAACGCAATTCATTCGGCATAAACTCGTAGCACCAATGAGCTTCTTTTCCGAACAAATATTCTATAAAACATAATGCTTGTTTCGAATTACCCTAATATTCCCTTGAACCGTGGCGGATCTAGATTTCGTCCAGGAAGAGAGAGATTATTTTATCATCTTCATATTTTTTTTTAGATTGTTGACATTTTTAACCATTTATTTTTAAGCTAAATTATATAAAACAACATATACAATAATCTGTACGGGGGGAGGTTTAAACCCGAACGCCTCCCCCCGTAGATTTGACACTGTCATGAAATTTATTGTTTGAAATTTTGATTCATAATTCGGATTATGTTTTCTGTTTATATCATTAGTATGTAAAACGAGCAAAAAATTATAAAAGTCTTAAATAATTCGAATAATACCTATAAGAAGCTCTTGAAATCTTCTCAGTTATTAATAAACATTTTTATGAGACACATTAGAATAATGATAAAATCGCCTGCCTACCCAAAATGCAAGGTCAATGTAACATTTGACTGCATCAAAATAAACAAAAACATTTGTTCAAATGAACTAATCATTTGAAAACAAAACAAATTGAGTTAAACCATTAAAAACGTTTTGTTTGATAAAATATGCGGTAAATATTATCATTTTTTCAGGTTCAAAATTCTATTTGTTATGAAAATAAATCATCATCACTAATAGAGTGATGTACTTTTCCATTAAATAAATTATTAAGTTGGCGTTTAATTGCACTTAATGCGATGCTGTTTAAAAAAATTATATTTTGTTAATTAACCAATTCCATTGAATATACACGAAAATAAATTGCATAGCGTACGTAGCAAGGCTACGTAATTAATTAATTAATTCAATTTTGAAACAATTAATGAATTTATTTTATCAATTTTAATGGTGTGTATTTTTATTTTTTTCAATAAATAAAATAATATTTTTATTAAACCAATTATTTTAAAATTTACAAAACTTGATCCATCGGGAGTTTTAATCGTGCTAATAATAGAGAAGAAAACCTAGCGTGGATTCGAAATTTTTGTTAATATAAATGTAGATTAAATATGACATTTTTTCCTAAAATAAGGGTAAATTAATTTATAATTTACCGACATATGTTCATTCATAGAGGAAAATTCTGCTCAACTAGTTGTAAATAAATTTTACTCTTCGGCTACCTGTTGATTGAATATATTAACATTTTTTAATAGGTAAGTGACTAAAGAAAAATTATCAATAATTTAAGTCAGCTTTATCGCACCCCATTAAAATATTCGTTGAATTAAATACTATAAACCTACACAGAAACATAAATCGGGTTTTTTATCCTAATGTATCATGTACCATAATAGATAATAGGTATGAGTTTCCTGCGCTGTCCTGCGTAAATTAATTATTCTGATTTACAAAAACTATTGCAGTCTTTTGTGCAGCTTGAATTATCTTATAAAAGATTTATTTCTTAGATTATTGACTTTATTTATTTCCTTGTTTTGCATCTGTTTGACTAGCAGGTCAATTGTCAATTCTATAGTACAATTAATACGATTATGAAGTAGGTTCCTAAACATTAAAAATAAAACTTTTAGCCAATAATTAACCCAAATCAGCCTTAATGATAATAATAAAACCTATTCCCCCTTCCTCTTTACGGATTTGTTAACAATATTAAATCGTTTAGTGGTGCCAAATTTAGGTACAGGTCGTTTACAATGAAATGAGATCGAATCCGAAAGAATACAGATGTATTATAATGTATATGTCCATTTAAATCTAAAATCTCTATCGTACATTGTCATTTCAATAATTCAGTTTGAACGATCTATACTGAATGTCCTTAGCTCAGAGCTTGCACCGGGAATTAATGAAATCAATAAGCAACCTAAATCGTGTAAGCAAGCGGCTACTAAGTATGAACAAATTTCAGCACATGAACAGTCCTTAAGAAAAAAGATAATTTGTCAGCTTAATTTTTGTTTATGTATTTCACATTTAGTGATATTTAGTAACCACTCACCAAATACAAAGTGTCTTAAAATTTTACAAAAAAAAAATATTAATTCTTTTAGCAGACTATTTAGACATACTTAAAGTTGTACTTCGAAAATTTCCAAATTAAATTTTTAACTTTTATTTTTTAAAACTGTGCCTGCCTATTTTCTATTTTGCTTCCGCGTTAAAAAATTTATTAATCTAACAGTGAAAATTTTTACTGAAAAGTGAATAAATGAAACTTATGTTAACTCATAATGAATGAAAAGTTAAAAGCTTTTAATACATTGTTAAAATCATTCTAATTAATTAACTGATTCTTAAAAATCATTTTAACTCATTTTCTATCATAATATTTATTTCCAGACTGAATTCATCGAACTTAAAACGAACTCTTCTCATTCCTTTATAGGCGGAAGTTACTTATTAAAATGCCATGTTATAAATCATCTATTTTGTAAATACTGAACTTTTTTGAATAAACGTTGAATTAGTTTATTAAAATCATGAATCATAATCGGAATTATATTTGTAAAGTCAAAAATTTCTAAAAAATAGGTTGACCTAATTCATTATCCCAAATGGCATATTCTGGCATAAAATTTTACAAATTCAACAATATTTAATGTTAAAACCCATGTTGTTTATTGGTTGAGATTATTTTGGTTAAATACTACCATTTGGGATAATGAATTAGGTCACCCAAATCTGTTTCTGTTTTACTCTCTTTAACCCGAAAGCTGGGTACGTTTTAGGTTTTAGAAATACAATGTGCTTAACACAGAGCTGTTTCCACGGACTTCAATTTTAATGAACATTACAGTTGTTTTTATCTAACAAAAGTTTTTTATCTTAAGTGACATAATTAAAGTTAATGTATGAATTATTTTTAACGAGTTTAAACCTTTTGTACTCTCCCAGCAGACATAATAACATGTTCTAAGCTTGACATATGGTATTTCTTTTTGAGACACCTTATACATTATATAAATAGACAATGAACTCTTTAGTTTTTTTTATCAGTGAAATAGCTGATGCGAAATAAAACATATTACTCATACTAAAATTTAAAAAATTTCAATGAAATATTAACATACTAATTAACAAAATATTCGTATTAAATAAAAATATAATAATATAATACTTACATAATACGATTTTGTGAAATAAGTTGAACACTTAAAATATGCTCAACATTGATGGTTTCTTTGATAACTTTCAGCGTATTATCATTATAACATGTCAATTTACCATTACCAAGATAACACCATCTTGGATTAACATCACCGAACAGATCTTCTACGCCACCACTACGTCCAAATTTTATCATAAAACCTTGATGTGTAACAATTGTTTGTCCACTAGCCGAAGGTTTGTCAGTCATTTTTAATTTAACATCATCTTTACCACGAAAACTACGCCTAGTAATGTTTCTAGAATTATCAGGAACTAATTTTTGAATTACACCAGACAGTCTTTGTTTCATCCAATTTGTTTTTTCCGTACTCTTTTCAATTTTTTCTGGTGATACATTTAATGTTTCCTTTGTTGTCGAATTTGAATCCGGTGTTGGTATAAACCATTTGGTTGAAGGTACTTGATCCATTTCGGATGGTAATGAATCAAAACGTTTTGGGGGTGTTGGTGGATTTAATACATCTCCAGATTCAGATTCATCATCTGATAGAGACCAATCGTGATTTTCATTGCTTGTATATGTTGTAGTTCCGTATGTATCGCCTTGTAAAATTGATTCCAGAAATGACAAATCATTGCTGGAATCATCCGATAATGGTGGTAAATTATTTAATGGATCAAATTCAAAGATCATACTATCAGTAATTTTACTTGATTGTGGAGTTGTTGGTTTTTCTTGATCTCTTTTCACTGGTTGTGGTTGTAAAATATGATTTTCATAAAGTGTATTCTGCACAGAAATACTGCTAATTTCACTTAAGCGAAGAATATTCATTTTTGAAAAATCTTCTTTAAAACTTTGATTCGATAATTTACGATCTTTTCTCTCTGGTCGTGGTGGTGGCTCGTCATTTTCCTTTTCATCTTCTTTTTCATTTTCATGTTCTTGAATAATTGAATCATTAGCATATATACTTTCATCTTCTGGTATTGAATCGCAATTTTGGTTTCGATTAACTGAATCGTAAAAGGACCACGATTCAGACCGATGTAAATGATGACTAGAATCAACTTTTGGAGCACATGTTTTATCACTATCCGAATCGCTGCCATGTGCTTGAGCATAGCTTAACAAACTAATACCGTCAGGAAATATTTCTTCATAGTTTAATCGATCAGATAAAGATACAGAATTTAGGGTACCGCCACAACTACTAGAACTTCCTGAAGCATTTGCAGATTGTGGTTCATCATATAAACTCTCATCAGGTAAAGGAGGTGGTGGCATTAATGGTGGTGGAAAACTAGGTGGTTCTGAATAGGTTTCATCGTCAATATCATTAACTGGATATTCGATTTGTTTTTTCTTTTTCTTTTCTAATGTAAGTGGTGATTGAAACGATATACCTTCAAATATTTCTGAAGATGGAGGTAACGATTGTGTTTTTTCTGGCGCGGATGGAATATCTGGTGTAATTGATCCATCGCGATGTAATGATCCAAAATGTTTGGCAACATTTTTTTTCACACACAAATGTGCATTTCTTGCAGACTCAATAACAGCTCGTTTTTTCTCTTGCACTCTATCCGTAATATCACCACTAATTTGTTTTGAATGTTCTATCACAGACTTTTTACGTTCTTGCACTTTTTCTGTAAAATCTTCACTAATTTGTTTAGATGTTTCAATGACACTTTTCTTTTTTACGTTAAATTCATCTTTAAGCGTATTAAAAAATCCAGAATTAGGTGAACTGGACATGTTGTCTGTTACAGATGAACTGTTTGACGATGATGAATCAACTGCAGTATCATTTGTTGTAGATAATTTTTGTGTTCTTGGTAAGGGTATTGGTTTCTTCCCAATGTCCAGTTGTCGAGTGCGAGGTTTCGGAACTGGTGTACTACTCATTGTTCTTCTTTTGTAGAAAAGAAAATACTTGATTTTATCCAAGGTCCACCATTGTTTATTTTTGCACTATTTTATATCTAAACTTATTAATATTTATTATATTAAATGGTAATTATAAAAACAAAAGAGAACTAGAAACAATTGTTTATAACTCACATGCCAGTTTGATGTTGAATAAGAGAGGTCCACAGACTCACAATGAATCAGATCAATTAATGAATCATTCTATTTGAATGTAAGTGAACTGAGGGTTTCCATTCATTTTAATAACACTTTAATACATTCTATTAATTTCAATCAATTTAATATACATTTTTAATATTTATCTAGTTTAGTTAAAAACTTATCAGACAATTTAACTTACAAAAAAATATGATATATTTATAATATTATTATCTTTACATAATTATGTGTCATTATTTTTGTTTTAAGTAAAGTTTACTCAGTATGTGAGTATATTCCACACATACATAATATATACATATAACATATAAATGCTGGCGTCCTTGGCAAACTGACTTAGCTGTAATCGGAATCATATTCAAACTGTTATTATATGTCTATCTCATTTTAATTTATTTAGAAAGTGAAATAGGATGGGGTAATTGTGATGATTAATTTTTTTTTGAGCATACAATTATTTCTCTCAAAATAAGAGATTGCATTGATGCATTTATCAGTTTTATGGGTTTTATTTAAGTTGATATCATGTCAAGATTCTATTGAATAATGTGCGCATGTCGCAAATCAAAATATCGCTGATCTTTAAATAATAAAATATTAAGAAAACGTTAGGAAAAATAATAAGAAAGGTCAATTCCAAGGAAAACAATATCTGAACTCCGTAATGACCACATTCGGAATTCGGCTAAGAAGATTGAGGATAAAAAACCATACCAAGGTCTTTTTCGTACCATTTACGAAAAAAAGCTTTGTTGCATGCATATGAAAGTCTACTCACCTAAGAATAAGCCGTTTATAAAAAAGCATGAATTCGTGTTTTCGAATTCTACCATATATTCAATATTACGGTAATTAAAATCCGCCATTTTCTTAGAAAAATTTGTTATCATTTTTTGTCTATGTTTTAATTAACCGATTTTAGGCTGCCTCCAAAACAATCAATAATTAGTAATCGCTTTAATGTTATTCGTCTGAGATTCACTCAATTTTTATGGTTATTAATCAAAAAGTCTGACTTTCGTCAAGTTTACCTATTCATAAAAGCATTCAAAATAGTTTTTTGATAATTCCCAAGCTTATTAATCCTCCATTTAGACATAATAATCGAACTACACGATCGTTTACAAACAGTACGTTGAAGCATAAAGTGCATTTACTTTTCTTTTATTGGTGTTTTTTATCAATTTTATTTAGATCTAAATGTTTCAATATTTATTATTTAGCTTAGTTTATTTTAATTTGAAGATAATAATTATTTTTTATTATCGCCATAATTTTCGTCAGTTGTATGAATGATTTCTTTCTTATCTGTTCACTTCTTATATAGATTTTATTATTTTCTGTGATAATTTTTTATTGCGGTTTCATTTGGTGATGATAATTTGGTTCACCGAGAACTCATCTAAATAGTATCTTTGTTGTTTTTTTATCAACACTAATATTATGCGATGATAAATAAAAATACTACAATCTTACAAAAGTAGTTAACAATTTTGTAAGAAAATAATATAAACAAATAATCAATAAACTACCTGTTTTTATTCCTTCTAGCCAAGTATATCATTTTTTTCCATTTCGTTAAAACTTGCTATCACCACAAGTGCAGCTATCACTAGTCTTATCATCACATCATTGATATTTTTTTAGACGCGGTGTTAAAATACAATAAATTTTGTTCGCCAATCAATCATACTGAAAATATTTTGACAGCTCTAAAAATGACGGTATAATTTTAGGTACTGCTTTTCTATGAAATATAATTACATTTCTGTGAAATATAAAAATTAAACTTAATTGACTGTGATTCTCAACGCGATTCTCGTTAATAAGCAAAACTTGCCTAAAAAGCATTTATGAGAAATTCAACCACCACAATTAAAATTCCCTCATAGACAAAGTTAGGTAAATTCCCTTATAGTCTCAGATTTACTTGGTATTTTTGGTAGGTACCTAGAGTAATTTTATGAAAATTCCCAATTTAAAAAACAACCATTTCTTTCTAACCATGTAAACTAATATATGTTTTTTTTTCCTTCTTGTTTTGTCTATTTTTTTCCAATTTTCCGGATCATTTTTTCCTAAATCCCTTTTTCACAGTTATGAAACGGCCGACTAGACTCACAGACATATACATTTATGTTTAAAGTCTGTGTCTATACCTCCTTCCTATTGCCTAAACTAACAAAATTTACAGGAAAATATTTTTATATATTAATTTAATGCTTTGCCTCAAATGGAAATCTTGTAATTTTCATTCAAAATTACTGATTTAAAAATAATTTTCAAAATTACTGGTCTAAAAATATTAAGCAATAAAAAAGAAGAAAGTAAAAGATTAGTTATTCGCACCGTGAGTGAGTTTGGAGGCGTTTTCATGGTAACGACACACTACTTTAATTATAGAATTGTATGGGTGCATATATAATTGTATGGATTGCATTTATGACTTTTGAAAATTGAAAATTTAATATTATGTCTCACAAATTTAAATAAATAATTATGATTTTCACTGGAAGCGCTGAAATCGATTTTATTGTCCCTACCGTGGATGTTATAAAGAAGGATAACGATCGCAATAGAAAATATTGTCCCCAAAATATGGACAAAATAAGTGAGGCGCTGGGATCGCTAAGTTGTCTCATTAAATGCGGGCTGTTGTGCGCTAATATACTACTTACCGACGACAGCGCGGCTGGTGGCTGCAAAATGAACTATAAATTCTACAAATTTTCAGGGACAGGTGCGTCAATGCTTTAGTACTAGAGATCGTTCTCCTTCTTTATAACCTCCATGGTCCCTACCATGACTACGCACACAACGAATAAAAGCATTTATGAAATTCAATTGCAATTAAAATCCCCTCATAGTTAGGTGAATTTCCTTATGCTCTCAAATTTACTTGATCTTGTTGGTCGAATCATTTTCTGAAAATTCCCATTTTATCACATGTATGTAGTCACCCAGTTGTCAAAAGCAACCATCTCTTTTTAACCATGTAAACGATTAATTTTTTTTTATTTCCCTTCTTCAGCTTTATCTTTTTCACAGTTATTAAACGACCGACCAGACTCACAGACTTATATGTAATTATAGGCCTGTATTATATTCTAGAGCTTAGTTCAAAATTAGAAGTAATGAATTTACAAAATTTACATGCAAATATTTGTATAAATAATTTTTAATGCTTTTTAATGAATCTTATATATTAAAATAAATCGTATTTACAATAATAAAGAAATCGATTATAATAAATGTGCGATTGGAATCGGAAATAATGATTTCTGAAAAATTAAAAAAGACTATTAAAGCAAACACTTGTTACGTTTTAAGTAGATATATTTATTAGTTTAAAAATACATTTGCATGGCACAATAAATTACCATTAATAATCACATATTTATTCATTATTTAAATTAATTATGTTTCTGTAATGAGATAAAAGTAAATAAAAAAATAGATTTTAAAAAAGGAGGATTTAAAAAGAAAATCTGATCATTTATTGTATATAAAATCAAAAATATCTATTATCACAACAAAACATAAATTATAAAAAAAGACGTGTGATGGATTCTCTATATTAATCACACTCTTGAAGTCAGTTACTTCATTTTAATTTAAAAAAAAGAAGACATTTTCAAGTTTTATAGTTGCTGTTCAGTTCAGTCGTTTAGAGCTTGTGCATACGACAATATTTTCACGCGCTACAGTCTAAGTAATACTTTAATGAATTGAGGAATCTATTGGTACAATTTCCAAATAAAAGAATGTGCTTGTATCGAGTTGAAAAATAGTCGTGTGCACAAGGTCATAGTACAGAATATATTATTCTACTTTTAAACCAATTTTCTTGGAAAAGTAAAATTTGATGAATAAAGAAAATTAAAAAAGTTTTAAATTCTTTAATTTCATTACAAAAAAAAAGTTAAAATTAAACTTAATTTCAACATTTCATGTTAAAATTATTATTTATTAGCACATTATTACGTAACACCAAAAAAGTAATTTTTAAACTTTATTAATTGCAACAATAAATTGTTAGAAAGCTGGATAAATAATTTATTTAATTTCGAAGCACCAAAAGTATATGTATGAAAAGCAAAGGAATACTACAATAAAGTAAATTCTTAGTAAATCCGAGTATAAATTGTGGGCACCATTAAAAAGAATGTGCGAAACGAAGCTTTTATAAAATATTATTTGTATAAAATGTCTTAAAATAAATTTCTATTTTACGAATGAATCTTTTGTGAAGGGTAGTTAAGTTATTTTTACGTCTTTTAGTTCAATCAGTTTGGAATATATGCACCTCCGGTGAAACAAACGATATAAAATCATTATTATTATTACAATTGCAAGGTTGGTAATTAAATTAATAATAATGATAAAACTGTCATTAAATTAATTGTGATAACAAGCGAAATTAATATAATAGTTAGCTACAGAATTAAGAATTCACAAATCATTTAAATTCCCAACAAATTTTAATATTTTGCTGTCGTTTTGGATTTAAAAGATTTAATAAACCTTTTAAGCACTATCAAATTTTAAATTTATTCTCATGTCGCTGTTTTTTCGGAGATGTGATTATTACGCGTCAAAAGGGTGTGAGATAGCAGAAGCTATATGAATAATTTGACTAATTATGTTTTGAAAATTTATCGCTGGGTGTGCTAATTACGAAAATGATCATGAAAAATATTTATTTTATCATAAATTTCAAATGAAGATTTTGTCATTTCAATTGATTAAATAAATTTAAAAAATATTATTGAACATGTTTAAATATTTCTATTATACAATTAGACAGCCTGAGCTATAATTGGTTTACGAAAAGTTGATTAATTATTAAGGGGTTTCACAGATACCTTGGTATTGGTAAGAAAAGTTAGACAACTCTAACTCCAATAAAATAACCAATTCAAAGACATTGTTTCAGTTCATTTTGATTTCGTAAAATTCCTTTAAGTTTATTAATTTTGATTTTGTTCTTATTGGTCAGCCGGTATAATAGATTTAATGATGAAATAAAATATTTTATTCAAATTAACAATATAAAATCTAGAAATTCTATTATTTAGAAAAATAACTGCATACTATGTTTTTTTTTTAAACATTCAGTAGTAAAAAAAAAATCGTTTTGGTCAAAAATTTACTCAATTCATGAGTTAAAAATGATTGTAAAATGTTTTTTCATATTTTGATAACACTATATTTTAAAACAGATATAAATAACTATTATTTGGTTAAAAATATATGTTTGTCAGATTGTAGGTGTCCATTTTAAATGCTTGGGATTGAGTGATCCATTGATTCCTTCAAGAGACTCGTTGCCATCCTATTAAAAATAAAAAATATTAAAAATTTTCAAATAATTATTTTGTTCTTATACTAAATTTATGCGGAACGACGTTTCACAACCGTGAATATTCATTTTTGAATATTCAAGTTGTGAGTAGTGTACAATGTTGCCAATAATGATATTACTTAAATAATCATCATACCATTCATCTACAGACAGACGAATTAGTGATAGTTTCTTAATTTCGCTACAAGATTAAAATTGATGACTACTGAAAAAACCAACCACTGGTGATTATTTTTCCACAAGCTACAAAATTTAGTGATAAATCAATAAAATTCTAAGTGGTAAATCGACTAATAAGTTATGATAAAAATTTATAATTGATGCAACACAACTCACTGGCTTACAAGAATCACGAGCCTACGATAGTGAAGTTTATTTTTGTAAGCTAATCACGACAGACTTGCATTATACAAGAGAACCTGTATAACTCCTATTTTGATAAATATTCCCTACATCTACAGCACCTGAAATATCTTTATTAATTAGAGGATCGAAATTTCTACAACTAAAGAGAATAATTTAAGCATTGAATTTTCATAAAAAAATTATGTAACGCAAATTTTTTAAAGATTTCTCGAATTTATCTATTGAATGTTCCACCATATTTTAGTTGACAATTAATTCAAAAACTTTTTAATTTGAAACTTACTTTTTAACCATGTGTTCATAAATGAAAGTTGGGATTACAGTAATTGTAACACATTGTCCACCTCCTTCAATTATTTTAGTAATTTCTTTATCTTTCATTCCTACAACATTTTGTCCATTTACTTCTAAAAGTTGATGTTCTGTTAATAAACCATTTCTTGCAGCTGATGAATCTTTTACTAAACGGACAATTTTTCCATTTTTAAATTGGAATCCAATTTGATTTGTGCTGTCCTTGTATAAAGTAACTGTTCGTTCAAATGGCCTTAAAAATAATTAATTTAGTTAACAAAAATTATCCATTTCATATTAATGTTGAATTATCAATGACAAATATTGCAAATTCTGGGTGAAAAATTTTAATTCGATCCGATTTTCAGTTCAACTTTAGTTCCTATTTGTCACTAAATTAGTGATTAGTAACATCGATGTAGAAAAAAATTGCAAGAAATTCATACTGATGATGGAAAAATGATTGATTAAGGAACTGGAGATCAATTAAAATTTCATCTGTCATTGATTTTATTATAGTGAATTTACCTATCACGTACGACCACAGATATACCATTAACTCCACTTTTACGGAACAAATCATGAACCTTTTCCATGGTAAAACCAGCAACGGTAACATTATTTACTTGTAAAATTTGATCACCAAATCTTAATCCAGCTAATGCAGCGGGACTACCAGCATTTACCAGACAAACAAAAATTCCATTATTGATTTCCTTTACTCGTAAACCAACCTTTCCATCCTTATCTTTACAAAGTGTTAGCTCGCGAATTCCATGGGTAACTTGAGATCGTTTTAAACCTAAAGATTGTCCAGATAATGGGGCAACCATTCCATGGAGACCTCCGTTCGTAGGTCTGGCTTCAACTATTTCACTCTGCAATCATTTTTTAATTAATTAATAAAAAATGATAAATTTTTAATTAATTTACTATTTAAAGCTATTTAGGATTTCTGAGGCCTTAGTACCATCACATTCAATGGTGGTATCATCACATTCAAATCCGCCACTCATAGTCAATAAAAATTTAATGCTTTTTTTCATTCGTAATTGAATTTAATCGTTGTTTGAATCAGCGATTCAAACATAGATAAACAGAGGATGGATTTTTATAAATTTTAGGGCGAGGCGGTCTACCGTTAAACAAAGTTTAACAGTTTAAATCTAAGTTAAAATGACTAACTCGTAGGACGTTTAGCACTGTCAGTTTTGCATTTAAATGAACCGAAAACAAAATAAAAAATCAAATCTTTAAATCACAAACTAAACTTTAACGAAAATGTTTGAATTATGCTTGAAAGAATCCCAACAATTGCTATACTTACTGGTGGTAAAGTTGCAACTTGTAATTCTGGCATATTTGCTGCAATAACTTCTTCAGACAATTCCAATCCCATATAATCATTTAATTTGGGATATAACGAATGCGGAGTATTCTCCAAAGTTCCATATATTCCAGAAACTGGTGCTGTTGGCATCGGCATTTGAGTTTGTGGCTGTGGCGGAGTTGCATATTGGTTGTACAAATTCACTTGTGCTTGGATCATTTGATCCACTTTCATGTCTTCTAATGAAGGATATAACGACATTTTTGCTGTGATATGGAAATCAAAATTTTCAAAATTATTCACTGTTCAAAATTATACACAATTTTTATCTAAGCAGTTAATCGAATTGTTTATAAACAGAAAATAAGGACGCAATAAAGAGGTTATGACTTCAACATGTATCGTTTTGCTGAATATTTAGTCAAACAATACAACATACAAGATGAATCATTTTAAGTAGAAAAAATAAACACCCGTCAAGCATATTTATTTAATATTTCACACATACCTTCCTTCACTGATTTATTTATTTGTAATTAATAATTGATATTCTTTTTGACGTTTGTGATAATTAATTAGGCACTCCTAAGCAAACACAATTTCTATCGTTATATACTAAAATGTATACAAAAGCTACTGTGAACGATACTTGAACTTCGTTTATGTCGGTTTGTGATAGTGATATGCATACATTAGCCGTGGCGCAACACAATCAGCTTCTCTGTTTGGCTTTGTAATCAGCACGTGAAGCTAACCAAGCCTGGTCTTAATTTTTATCTCTTTAAAAGTCTCAAAAATTAGTTTTTTTTAGACCTGATCAAGTTATCATTTCTTAGAGAAATATTTTCCCAAATTTAGCTTTTTTTCAAGGTATTGCATCCAGTTTTCAATTTAAAAAATTTTAAAATAGAAAAATAATTTTCTATTTCTATTTGTTTTAAAATTTTTGGTATGTGATGAAGTTACAGTTATACATCATCTACAAATTAGGTTGGATGTCCTCAGTTTTAGTAAAAATTATTCTGAGAACATTTTATATTATCTTGAATAACAAAGATTTTGATACTACTCCCTAAAAACTGAAGGGGAAATGCGATAATTTTCTAGTATTTTATGTTCTCGAGAATTCATGTATCAGTCAACTTATCCGAATACTCATATTTTGTATACTCCCTTCAACATCTGCTCTATATTGATAGTTGGGAGTTGTAACCCCGACAACTAACGATAGAAATTCGTACTCATTAAAATTAGAAGTGGACCCATTTCCAGTGATTCCAATTTAGACTACCAGGTCACTAATACCATTTCAATAGATTTCAAACGATTTTGAAATTTGAATGAAATGCAAAGGAACTTCGAGAGAAACTTTGGGCAACTATATGGTTTCGGGTTCAAATCTTCATGGAACCGACTCATTTTAATTTTTAAAATTTTGTACACCAAATTTTGTACAGACTTCGCCAAGACTCACCATGTATGTTAGGTATACATATATTTTGATTGTTTAAAAGGCTAACTAGATAGTAAATGAGGTTCCGACGATTTTTTTTTGTCTCTCGCAAAGGTATGTTAAGTAATAATAAAAAGTGGGTGGTTATTTAAACTGTGACTGAATAATTATTAATTCTATTTTGTTCCAAACACGTAAAAGGACATTGCGATAGATAATTAAATACGTATTGATCATCGCAGTCCCTTCTGTCAGATTTTAGAAATTGAAAATGATGATCGAAAAGCGAATGGTGCTCAAACACCTTGAATAACACAAAATTAGCGGTTTTGCTAGCTTCGTAGACTTGTGTTTTATCCCCTTTCCTCGATTGTAATTATTACGTATTATTATTATTTTTATTAATAATAATCAACTTCCAATAGCCAAGAGATATACAACATAATACGGGATTTCCAAGTATTGCACATTTAAAATATAAATAAATTAACTTGTAACCAAAACTGTAAATTTTTCTTGGCATTTTGTAAATATAAATGTTTTTTAAGGAATACTTACCTAATTGTTAACATGAGTTGATATATTAAAATGAGTAATATATATTTTACTCTATAATCGTGAACGAATCCCTGCTGAAATTTCAATCGCGATTGGTGGGAATTGTGGAGTGTTATTAATTGAGCAGTGTTATTAATAATAAAAAAGCTTTCGACCCCTTTTCAAGTGCCATAGCAGTTTTATTAGTCTTTCTTTTTCCAGTACCTGCACTAAGGATAACAACAATCTCTGTACACAATTACATTTACAGCGTTCAAAAAATAATTAAATAAATTTTTTGATGAATTTTCGAAAATTTATGAATTTTGCTAAAGGCTGCAAACTATTTGCTAATTACTTAAAATATAATTGACTTCCTTATTTTTTTATTGGGGGAGGAATTATCTCAACTGACCCTAAAATTTTGTTATTTATGAGGGTCCAACTTTAAGCGTACGGATCCTTTATTATTGATATCCTGACTTTATAATATTATTACGAAATTTAATGCAATATTAGATTCAAATTAAAATTAAAATGGCGTGTAATAATAATTAACAACTCCATAACAGAGGATATTAATTATCTATCTATGAATTATTCCTTCTTAATTCTCTCCATTTAACAAAGATTGAATTGGTAAAATACTTATGAATTTTTCTTAAAATGACCCCAAACTTCTTTAGACAACATATTCACCCCCATTCTGCCTTTTCGTAAAGCAATCTCTTCACTTTCCCTCTCTGAATATCTTATGAATGGTCCTCTTTTTTAATACTTACTATTTACCATGTATTAAGACAAAGAAAATAATTATGTTATTTTTATTTTGAATAGAAATGATTCATTTATCACCGTTATCGTCTTTATTTTGCTTCTGTATTCAAATATAAGTGAGTCATCGACTACTTCAAGTGGCATCTAAAAACTGATACATTTTTATGAAAAAATTAATAAAACAATGTATTTAAAAATTCTTCATCATTTTTGCCTACATTATTGCCTATGGGATTTCCAGAAGTGTTGATGATATACGTACCTATGTGCTAAAAATTTTGAAGGAGATGAAGAAATATTGTCTTTTAATTTTTTCAATTTTTTTTTCTATTTTACTTCTGAAATAGCCCAATTTCCATAGTATTTAATAAGGAAAAATTTGTGTAGCTTACGTTTCTTGTTGTACGAAATACACACCAAAATGTTACTATATCAGCTCAAAAAAAAAGGTAGACGAAGGAAATGGGACGATGCGATGTGTAAGGTGTTAATTAAAAGTAACTGCTATATGATCGTGGCTTTTATCTTACATAAAGTATTTAATTGACAATGTGAATAGTTAAAAAGTGAAAAAGAATTTACATTATTATGAGGTCATCGCATAAATGGTCTTGTTCACGAATCTTCATTTCCTTGGAAAGAAATAATTTAATTTGTAAAATTTATTTAATTAAATAAAGTAAATGTCATTACCCTTTTACCAAAACACGAATGCATTAATTATAGTTTAAGTGTAGCTGTCCTCAGTGCAGTTATCGTAAAATTACCAGAAGGTATGTACGGTATATGACTCGTAAAAATTATAGGGTATATGGTATACACACATAAGGGCTACTGTTCGAATATCTTTATTAATATTGGGAAAATCACTGATGACTTAAAAAAGCTTTCTTATAAATGGACCAGTGGTCTATGAATATAACAAGAACATTAAGAGATTGACCTGTGAAAAGTAATTAAATTCATTCGTAGATACTTTTAAACAGTTTTGTTGCAAATTACTATGGTTTCTTAATATCCTTCTATGTATTCAACGCCTACTAAAACCCAGATTAAGTCGGTTTTAGTGAAATAATAGTTGTGGGTAGGACGACCCATTAAAAGTATCTAAGGTGCATGAAAACGATCAGCCAAATGTAATTGAATTATAAAATCAATAAATAATTAATGTAAAAAAAATTTCCATAGAGTAGTATTCTATGACGATTTTAAATATCTTTAGTTGAAAAAAACAAGTATAATTAATTGTTTATTCATTAAATAGTTAATAAGAATTTATTTTTTATATTCTTAACATTCCAATCTGAGAATGTCATGGTAGAATAAGTTATAAATTTTCAATACTAAGTTAGAATTTATATTCATGGATTTAAAATATTAAAATATATAGGTTCTATTTAAAAAAAATTTGTTACCAGTTTCGTAACTTCGTGCAAAGTTACTCACGCATGGAAAAAATATTGACGATATCGAAATATCTATCAAAATCAGTTACAGCGACAATAGCTGCCATTTAAGTGTTATTAAACCTTTCTACAAATATTCTATCTTTTATTAAATTATTGTATCCAGTTTATTTTTAACTCCCGACTAAAATGAGAGGTGTTGTTATAAGTTTAAAGTATCTGTGTCTCTACTTAGTTCCCGACTAAAAAAGGGGGTTATAAGTTTAAATTATCTGTGTATCTAAGAATCTGTGTATCTGCGTATCTGTGTGTCTGTATGTGGCATGGTGGCTCCTAAACGAATAAACCCACTTTGATTTGTTTTGCAAGGAAATTTAATTGAAAGTGTTCTTAGTTATTTTTCCAGCGCTAGTTTAGGGCTACGCACCCAATAACAACTATAAAGATGTGATGATCTTATACTGGATGGGCAGATTTTCTTAAAACATAGCTAGCTGTCCTGAAAACCACTAAGACCAAAGGGATCATATTGTCCGAACATAGCTAAGAATACTCTCCACCACATTAACTATCAAACAAAAGCAAAAAATTGAAAATTTGTTTATCTGTTTAAGAGCTACGATACCACAAACTAGGACTTTAAAATTGTTCATGGTAGGTATACGTGAGCAAAATATGAAAAATTATAGTTAATTTTGAAATTATGTGAATATAAAAAAGCTTCCTAATAAACGAATATCTGGAAAAGTATAATGTGTATCTATCATTGAATTGTGATATTGTTTAAAAATAGGTCAAAATTAGTTTAATGTCAAGAGATTTTAATCAAATTTTAATATATTGATAATAGCTTTAATTTATTATTTGAATAATTGGATTAAATGAGATTTCATACAATATTATTGCTCATTTATTTCATTCTTTTCGTAAAATTATATTATCACCTAGTGGGACTGAGAAATTTGGTAAACTAGTAGATTTTAAAGCCTCATGAGTATGCAAAAAAATCCGTGATATTTGAGATATTTTCAAAAAAAAAAATTTGGAACTGCGTTTAAAAATTAACATATCGTAATCGATTTCCACCAGAGCTGAGTGTTTGAATTTCTATAAAATTTTGTCTTGGATATTCCAGATATATCGGTTTAGTTTTATTTCTAATAATAAATGAATTATAATCATTACCAATATATTTTTCCCATTGATTAAATAAAAAATAATTAAATATTGAACAAAACAAAAAAAATACCAATGTCTGTGTTATTATAATTTTCATCAATTTTTACAGCACCAAAAGTCAATTTGTAAACTAATTAGTCTACATTTAACAACACAGTTGAAATAAAAACAAAATGAAATGAAATAAATGCACGTGCACTATTATTTATTAATAATTAATCTTAATTCCTTATCAAATTCATTCGGTAGGTATAATAAATCTAATAATAGGTATCAAACACTCATTAATGTAGTACCTCAAAATAAGCACACAAAACATTATAGCTTCATAAAATATGTTCATATGCTTTCTTTGACTCTTTAAAAAAGCACTGACAACCTTTTGTAAAAGAAATGCATCCAGAAAAATTAATGAATAAATAGTTTTTTTTTTCGAATCTTATGCCGCGACCAGATACGAAATAGCCCGAATAACTTTTTTAAGGAAAGGAAAATTAACCAAAATTTCGGAAAACATTCTTTATGAGATTTTGTGATACGGTGAATGTGCGTAATTCTCTTCAAAGGGGTCAAATAGCAAGGAAGATAGTTAATACTTATTTATTCAAGGGATGTGCATGTTTATAATGATTTTATAAACTATCATAAGATGAAAGGACTCAACTAGGTGAGCTAAAAACACAGAGTTAAGGTAAGTTTATCAGATATTTCTATTAACAGAAGTTACCATGTAGATGTACAGGTAATGAAAATGTATTATTAAATTCAAATTTACAACTATCTAATTTGAGAAGGTCGAAGTTTTGGCAGGTGATTTGATATTTAACGTGATTAATTTCAAAATTGGAACATAATTTTATTTGTTTGCTTAAATAAATACGTGATATTTTAAATTTATTTTTGTAAGCAAAAAGGTAATCTGTCAGAAAACAAGAGTGTTGCAACTATTGTAAATCTTTTAAATATAAAAAATATACGTACAAACTTTTTGCTTAAATGTTTTTTAAATCAAATTTCTCAACGAGAGAAATCAACAAGAACGTCGCCAAGAGGAGTGTGGCAAGGCAGGGAAACTTATAACCTAGACGTTAAAAGCGACCTTAAATAAAAAAAATAAAATTAATAATTTACTTTCTTTTTATTTATAGGCAGTTTTATTACAGATATGTTATACAAGTTGCATAACAAAATTAAATCTTACAATTATTTTTCTAGCCTATTTTTTCCTAACCGGTATTTTTTTAGACCGGAAGTCTTAAAATGAGGGGTAAATCATGGAATGTGATAGAGGGATAAGGAAGATATCGCGTGGACAGGAAAAAACAGGCTAGAGAAATAATACATAAGATAAACTGTTCGACAGCTCTTCTATTATATACTTTCCGGCTTTATTTATTTGTTTATAAAAATCAAAAGTTTGTAATGATTTGAAATGTTGACGGTTGGGAAAACATTTGATTACGGTTTAGTATTTTGAGGTGCTAACTTTTGGGATATAATTAATTTGAAATGAATATGAGAATATTTCGATATTATTTCATTTTATTTCCATAAATAACAATATTTAAGTAATTGAAAACATTTTTAAAATTTTTACATGTAGCTACATATTTTATTTTCGATAATTTTTTAATATTTCATATAAAAAAATATTATAGATTTTTAGTTATTTTATTATTAATTATATGTAATAATTGAATTTGCAAAAACAAAATTAAATTAATTTATATTGTAATAAAATAATTCTTTAATATATACAAATTTTATATTAATAATTATTTTTTAGTAACTTTTACAAAAAACTGGAATGATTTTAAATTAAGTTATTTATTAATATTTACAACATTTTATAACTATCTTAAAAGTTTATTTTTTTTTTTTAAATATTCTAAATATTCTAAAAGTTATTTGGTTTTGAAATATGAGGAAAATAAAAGTAATGGTCTTCTTCATCATTTGAAGGGATGTATGTGCTAGAAAAGGACTTATTTTTTAAAAATTACATCAATATTGGCTTGCAATAAAAAACATTTAAAACAAACATTTCTGGGTAAATATTGTTTAGAAATTAAAACTTTCAGCATAAGAGGATTGCGATAACAACGAAGAAACACTTCTAGTAAATAAATTCTACATAAACTACATGCCTAGGAAAAAATTGATCTTCTTGCAATAATTTAAGCGTGGTGATTAATTCCCAAAATTCATCCGTTAGTCTTTTCAACGAAAAAAAAGTTAAAGAATTTTATCAAGGCACTGTAGGTTTCACATAATATAAATAATCGCCATTGAAAGGGAAATGCATGTAATTTATGTGGATATTGTTGTAAATTAATTTATGCTGCCATATTTCTCTCACCAATTTTTAAATGTAGAAAAATTGATTTAAAATTTGAGTGTGCTTTATTACATTAAAATACGAGTAAGCAGACTAATAAAATTTGTGTAAAATATTTAAAGATTTTGTTTTAAAAATGGATCATTTTATGTTCGGAAAAATACGGTTGTAATAGATAAAACTTTTGTGTGCAGACCAAACGTGTTGCATCCTATTGTGTTAGTAGTCAATTTTACAAAGATTCATTTACATTTAAACAACAAAAAATTTGCCTGGGAAATATTTCACATTTATCACAGTAACGGCATTTGTGACCACTTATTAAAAATAAATTTAAAAATCACAATGATAACTTTACAAATATTTAGAATTTGCAATAATAACTACGTTCGATGTCTTCTTTTAAACGAAGAATTCCAAGTAAGAATACGGGATCGTTCTTCCATTTGAGGTTGATAACATATACGAATGCGTTCGCTTCAAGATGAAGGAATTCTTCGTAAAGTAGCACAGTCTATTAAATATTAGACGTTATCGAACATAGTTTATTTTACATACAATTTTATTGAAGGTGATAAAAGATAGTGATTTATATATATTTTTTTAAGATTATAGAGGCACTACTTAATAGATCACATTGATATGCTTATCTTGACATATATTTACAGTTATTAGTTTTTACAATTAATTTTTTTATTTGAAAATTAGTAGTAGGTAATTACAAAGAGCAGATTCTAGGTAAGATGTAATTTTACAGAAACATATTTATCATAGCATTTCTTTGAATCCACATTATTTTATGCCTATTTCAGCAATTTAAGAGTACCTATTTAAAATACCTATGCCAGGGTTTTTTCGACAATGAATGCATTGCTTACAGCATTGGCATAATCTGACGCTAACTCACTTTTTTAATGAGCAAATTTAGCCATGGATAAAGACTTGATTAACAGTGAAAAGATTTTAAAAAGTCTATCTAGTTCTGGTGAGTGCTCTTAATAAGTAAATTTTGTAGTTATAATTGTAAAAATTGTACAACAAACTAGAGTGGCATTTAAAACTATTAGCTGATTCAAATTCCATAGAAAATTAAAAAAAATTATGTTTAATTTAATTTTGTGTAAGTAAAACCTTATTCTGTTTTATAAGAAACACTTCATTGCCTGTTTATAAATCTTTTTTACAACTTCTCAATCTCTAGAATCAGCTCTTAGTAATTCATTATTACCAATCAACCTAGAAACACACTAGCGCTTAATTTAACGTCCGTTGATTCTGATGCCGCTTTAACAATAATCAATTAAATGTAGATAGAAAATTAAAATACGTCAGTTGTAACACAAACTGGAAATAATATTCGCCTGAAATTATAAATTACTTGTAACGTGCGCTAAATTAACCCCTCGTGTTATTCTAGGTTTAAAGTAACTAATTTTATATTACTAGCGTCGAATTATTATAATACAGTTTTTATATTTATTTAGAATATAATATTAGTAGGTAAAAATTGGAAGATATTCTAGTTCTAATTTAATTCTGTTACACGAAAGAAAGAAAGATTTGTTTTTCCATAGAAATTATGTAAGTGATTATCTTTGTTGTAGTTTGAATAAAGATAACAACCTTAGGCCAATGAATTACACAGATTAATGAAATGAATCTTTTTTCAATTTTAATTAGTTTAATAATTATTCCATAGATGGCTATACTTTTATAAATAGCTTATAACTAAATTTATAAAAATATTTAAGATCTCTTTCAATGTTTTAATATATTAATAAATGATGCGCTCCTGTAAATAATAATCGATAAAACACCCTTCTAAAAATCTGCGCCAACTTGCATGTCTCGTTATAAAATTTACGAGAGTTTCCAGTCTACAGTTTCCAGAAGAGAACGGGAGAATATACTAACAGCTCTGGGCAGTAATTGAGAATCTTTGCTTCGAAAAGCTATAAAGAGTTCAATACGTAACGCTTTTCCTCATAGACAAATTTTCAGGTCAGAATTATGAAAGTATAAAACCTCTCATTTATCTTGAATTATTAGCCAATTATTGTTCGAATTTCCTAGAATGCTTTTTGTCAATTTGTTTGAAAAACATTTAGAGTTTTAATAAATTTTAGTTACATTAAAATGTTTCTAATAAGTGTTTTAATATCGACTGAAGAACATCTAAAATTTTTCGAGAAATAGAGAAATTTGGTTAGACTTAGCCACACATTATGACTCTGAAAAAGAACAAAGTTAGATGGCGAATGTTTAGGGACGCATCATTGTGGAATTCATAGATTTACTATACTTAGTATTTGGAATAATATTTCCGCAATAGATGCGAAATTTCATTTTGTCACCACCAAGAACAAATTGACAATAGATTGTGATTGTTACCAATTTCTTTGAATTTTTGGCATATCCTAATTTCTACATAAGGGTTTGATTGAGAAAGCGAAAAAAAGAAGACTAAGATAATTTTTAGACAAATTAGATCTTAAAATAAAATTGATATATCATTAAATATTATGAAAAATATTGCTATTTATTATGTAGGAAAAGCTCCATTTATGAAGATGGTATCTGCATGAGATACTTCTTTGAACAAATTTGTATTTATCGAATATTTATATTTTAATGAAATCAGCTTTTTTCTGATGGATAAAATTTCATAGAATGTGTAGATGGAAGAGAATTTTCCGTTTTGTATAAAAGTGTTGATTTTTCTGCATCTCCTGCACTATATCTATGTGATGGTATATGATTTGTTTGCCACATGTTTTCATGTTTTGATATCCAACTAGCCTCCGATAATCCCAATTCTACATCATTTTTATTATGTTTAACATTATTCGTGTATGAATTGCTATTTTGTGTTGGTGAAATCTTTGTAATTTCCGGAGCAGGTGGTGATTTTATTAATAATTCTTTTAATTCATCTTCCTCATCTTCCTCTTCTTCTTCATCTTCTTCGTCAATTTTAGCTGGTAGTGTTGTTACATAGCTTTCCGGGGCTAATCCTAATAATTCTAAAATGTGGCGAGGATTTTTTAACACATACTCTTCGATATATTGTGTGTTGAATTCATCTGTTTGAGTGTTGGCATCTTCAACAGTGCGAATCATTTTGAATGGTTTCATTTCTGAAATTTCTGAGTGTAGAGAGCTTTCGTCCCAGCAAAATACATCGGGTGGTTGCGATGAACTTCGAGCTAGCAAACCATCTAATATAGGCTTCCTTGCTGGAAACTGTTGTAAATTCGGATTTGAATGTGCTGGATAATGTGATGACACTGAACCAAATGTTGATGGGGTGGTCATTTCTTGCAGTGCTTGTATTGCATTACGAACCTAAAGAGAATAATATATAATTACAAGAAGTAAGAGAAAAATGTTTCGATGTACGCTTGGTAAAAAATTAAATAAATTTTTGATGAAATTGGAGGGTAAAATTAAGCTTTCTGTATTTTCATTTCACATTTAAATTCAAAACTTTGGAAGGATATAAATTGGTTTAAACTGGGAGAAAATAATTTTGTCTTCATTTTCTGAAATATTGAAACCCATTCAAAGTTCACTAAAAAAATTAGTAATCAGGCAATTTGTATGACGTAAGTGTTAAATGTTTGTCAAATAATCGAAAACTATTATACATTTATAACGCATAAGTAATTCAAGTTTCATGCGTAACTAATGATATTTGACAAAAAACACATCCATTGAGTTTTTAACAAAATGTGAGCATTTTCTTTCATTTTCCTTTATTTGTAACATCTTTACTGTACTAGTTGTCCAAAGCCATTGTAATGATTTTTAAGACATACTAAAAAGCAAAAATCGTTTATAATTTTACCTCTATACTGAGTGTCGCTACGTCTTGATGTAATGTTGAAACTTGTGTATCAAGTCGTTCAACACTATTTCGAGTTAATTCAACTTCACCACGTAGTTCGAGATTTAATCCGTCTAAAGAACTAGTGGGAGGTGTGCCACTTTGTCGATCATAAAAAGGTGGTGGTACCACTACACTTCGTTGTCGTTCAACACGTTCACGTACCAATGCTAAAGAACCGGCTCGTCCTCGTCGACCTCCTTCTCCCCGTAATTCTTCAAGTCGACTGTAAGCAAATTTTTAAAATTAATTTAAAGAAAAGTGTTTAGCAAATAAAAATTTATAGACTGTGTTTACGGAAATGAATTTTCTTATAGCTTATAAAAAATATAAATTGAATAAATTAATAATTTTCTAAGAAAAACCAATTAAAATAAACAAATTTAAAATGTTACTTCTAAAATATACATAAAATATTAATTAAATTTTCTTAATAATAATATAACTTATTTTTTATATTCAAAGAATTTCAATCAGTTAAAATTAAGTTCTAGTGAAAATCTTGCAAAATTAATTTTGTTAAGAAAACATTTTCGATCTAATTACATTTGTAGTAAAATTAGTGCGTAGAAAGGTTTG
Source organism: Chrysoperla carnea (assembly GCF_905475395.1). Lineage (NCBI taxonomy): Eukaryota > Metazoa > Arthropoda > Insecta > Neuroptera > Chrysopidae > Chrysoperla > Chrysoperla carnea. The sequence goes on from NC_058339.1 coordinate 42,654,445, forward strand.
AAAGACGGAACTCGAGTTTTAAGATCGAATATTCGTTTGTGCAACATCAAATATGTTTAGATAAGTATATATGGCTTTGAATAGAAGTATAATTATATACTGGTGATTTCTTTCGAAGTTTTCAAAGAGTAAAATTGTCTGTTACGTCCTCAAAGTAAAATTTTTGAAGGGTATGACCAGTGTTTTATTAAACTGATAAAAAAGAACTGCATATTAGGTCATTTAACTTTTTAAAATATCATTGTGGAATATTCTTTTGTAGGCATGTACGTAGTTGAAAACACCAGGACCTTCGGATTTAACCACAGCGTCCTAATTAGTGTGTTTCATTGGGTTTGGATCTACAAATGAATTTATAAACATAAAAATGTGAATCATATAGCACGGCTCAAAAAACAATCTTTAGAACTTCACAAGAAAAAATTTAGAATTCTTAAGACCGCACAATTTGTGCATGTAAAAAGCTTAAAGGATCACGTGATTGACAAACCAATAAGTCGTTCTTGCAGCGTGGTAGTTCATGTTTTATTCATTTCAAATGAAAAAAAAAAAATTTCTTCGGCAGCTGGGGACCATTAGGCATGCAATTATTCGTCTACTTATAACAAGTTTCACATGCGGAAAAATTTCTTTTAATCTGTTATTATTCTTTATCAGTATATGCTTATAAGCGTCGTGATTACACATCTAATTTAAAAATTTTATTGAAATAGAAGATTTTTAGTATTTCGAAGGTTGCATCAAGTTGAAAACTTTGGGTTTGGCAACCTCCACCCTTGTGGTAAAATCGGAACAGGGAACTAGCTTAATAAATACGAAGCTTTACGAATTAGTAAATAATTGCAGTTATTTTACACTTAAGTCTCCTGTAAAAAATTTTATCAACTAAGAAATTACATGTTCAAAAATAAAACAGAATAGGAATACTTAGAATATAAAAAACAAACTATGTACATTACATAATTTAATAATAATATTTTTTAATACCTGAGATTAAATTTAGCATGTCGTGGACTGTTAGTTGATACTGTGGATGCTGCATGTAATGGTGAACGATTCGGTGATAAGGGCGATGTCTCACCCTCTTCCGGAGCATTCTCATCATCTTCACTAATTGAGGGTAATGTTAATGACATAACACCATTCATTTCCGACTCTTGCTATACTCAAATTAAAAACAACACCTATATTAATTTATAAATATGTACAACAAACAATTACCTATTAAAATCATTATAGGTACTATTGTTTAATAATATTGATAATATTGATTGACTGTTAATATTGTTTATAAATGCGTATAAATGTTTCCTGCGTCAAGTTTTGTTTTCTAATTGAATTCGAGGTACTTATATTTTAATAATTTAATTTTCGGATGATATTAATATCGTTATAATGGGTTTCTTCGTTTACTTAGCTTTACTATGTTCATGATAATACATTTAAAAGGTTTGATGAGTGAAAAAATTGGTATGTAAGACTTTATGGGTTCAAATTAAAAGTTGATTGATATATCCACATTCAAACAATTAGGAGTTATCAACAATTTTTCATAATTTTTTGCGTAAATATCAATTTTCATTAATTAACTTTATTAAATTACTTGATATTTATTTAGAAAATCGAGAAAAAACTGTGCGCCTTATTGATCAAAGCCCCACAGGTGGCTCTATTACAATTTCTGAACTAATTCAGGCATGAATTTACAAGAGTAATTAAAAAAAAATTTATTATTTGTCGAGGATTTCACAAACGCTAATCCTTTTTGGTTAATATTAAATATTCGAGATAATGGAGTTTACCGAGAAACCATTTTTCGCTCCCTATAAGGTGTTGAACCATGGTAAGCAAAAAATAAGTAAACTGCTATTATGTTTTTGGTTCTCAAACAGTAGCTCCGCACTTAAAATTTAAGCATCGAAAGATAGGTCAAAAGTATTATAAATGTGGTTCCTGAGAATTATTGTTGTTCATATGGCTGTACTTTTGCGAAAATCTTCAGTTTAATCTTATATTCAGTTCAAATTCTATTCCAACTCAAATATAAAAAGACAAAAAGTCATAATCTAGAAAGTTTGGTGAATTTGTCTTCCATTTTTTTAAGTTTTTCTTTCAAGTCTACGAACACTACACTACAAACGGCATATTAAATTCTAATTTTGTAAATAATTCATTCGCACCGTGCATGAGTTTTATTTCAGAAGTTTTCATATGGTAATGATATATACCACTACTTTGCTAATATTATAATTATGGGTGAAATATAAGTCTACGGTTTTTATACAGAGTGTTCCAAAAGTATGGCAAACCTTGAAGATCTCGCAGAGTTAGTGGAGAAAAAAGCATAGTCAGAATTGTGCCTCTTTCTTTAGATTTTCCTATGAAATATGATCTTTGACCTAACCTTGGTAAAATAATTAGGTAATTCAAAACAATAATTCAAAAGAACAAAGTCGGCCCAAATATTTCAATTTCAATTAAAATATTTCCAAAAAATTGTCCCAAAAAATGATAGCTCTCTAAGTATTCTTTTCATCTCATCTGATGTCCTTTTCCGTCAGTTTGATATTGATTTTAGAAGGAGTGTTATAAGTTTAAAGTGTTTATTTGTGTTTATGTGTGTTTCTCAGTGGCATCGTATCCCCTAAATAAGCTTTAAAAGCTTTTTAAGTTTCCAAAAATCGGTTTACAAGGAATAAATCACATTTGCTGGGGGTTTTTTAAATTTTGTAAATTTCACTTGTTAGATATATAAACTCAAATCGTACCTCAGCTTCATATCCTTCACGTAAATTATACGTTAAATCATGTTGAATATCATTACCAAACTCTTGTTGATATTCTGGATATAATCGTAAACAATCAATTAGACCTTGTATATTTATACATTTTAAATCACAATATGTTAATGCACGAACATCACTGCTTGATTTTACAATTATATCACTATTAGCACCACCTCCACCACATTGTTGTGTACCACCACCTCCAACACCAGCGCCACCATTGTTACCATATTGTTGTAAATGCATTGTTATATCACTGCCAACTAAATCACCTTTACCTATGATCAACAAAAAGTAATCAACCAATTAAAAATGGAATTTGTAAAATTTAAGAACCCCTGACATTTTCATATGCACAGCAAAATTTGGTACTTTTAAATTACCAACATACAAAATTTAAATCCCACTCTCAGTGTTTCCATTTTGACATCCTAGTCATAGGGTGCGTGTTTACTTAAGATTTCCTCTTTTGAGAGCTGCCATCGAGCTAATACTCATTTGAAAATAACTACCTTCGAAATCCACCTTCTTTCAAATTGTAAGAATTGAATAGTAAAAGTATAAAGTCCACACGTGGAAAAATTGTCATGTTTTGAATTTTTTCACTTGCAGTTTTTAAAATAAACAAGTTGAAAAGTTGAGGTGAGAAAATCTAATTTTATTAAAAGTATACCTTCGTTTTTCGATTAAATGTTTATATATATGGAAATATTCGGAATTTGCCGAACTTTATGTACAGCTTATAGGTATCACCGTACTAACGATGAAAATTTAAAGACAGTTTGACATGAAACACTTAAGGAAGTTGGTTGTATCTTTATAGTGTTACGTAATTGTGGGTAAGTTATATGGGGAATAAATATTATGTTGTATAAATTATTAATATTAAACTTCACAATTATGTAAGAGTATGTCTAAGTATATACACTGCGCCAATTTATTAAGGGAACAAAATTTTATCTAAATTTCAAATAGACTTATCGCCCCGAAAAATCATCGAATTCAGAACTTCAATAGCTCATTTGAAAAATTGTACTTTCTAGTTTTGGCATACATTGATCAAAAATTATCACCCCTTGCCGATTTGCACGTGGGGTTTAACGGGTGAGAAGTTTTCCCTAAATTTTATATAAAATTTAGAAGCGTACCAAAATTTTAAAAATTATTTTACAGAAAATTTGATGATTTTTTTAAACCACTGAAAAGTTTGTTTATTTTTATTGAAAATAGGCTATAAAAAATTACCGTACGAGCTTAATAAAGTTGAATACAATTGTGTATTACCGTAGATAAAAGAATATTAAAATCTCAAAATTGCTTGGACTGCGAATATCTTGACTTAAAAAGCTCATTCGGGAACTTTTTCAGCTCATTTCAAGAAAAATAAACAAACTTTCGAGCGGTCTTAACAAATTTTTTGAAGAATAATTTTTAAAATTTTTGTAGCCTTTTACATTTCTTACCATTTCCACCCTCCATAATAAGCGGCAAGGGGTGATCAAAATTTTTGACCTATAGATGCCAAAACTAGAAAGTACAAGTTTTCAAATGAGCTATTGAAGTTCTGATAATTTTTCGCGGAGAAACAGTTGTTTGAAAGTTAAGTAAAATTTTGTGTACAAATTTTCGTCTCTTAATAAATTTGCGCAGTGTATATATATTAATTTTATTTAATAATTGTGTTTATTAGATCTAATATCGAACGTTGTGAGTGAATATAATGGATAAAAATGAATTTTTAACGTGTTTAGTTGAACAAAAATTAAATCAAGTAATTAAAATTACTTTCACGATTTTAATTAATTTATTCAATTAGTGATATAATCCGAGAAAATTAAACATAAATATCATCAAAGCTCGGGGCGAATCTAGAAGAGGGTATTGACAGGAAATAGACAACGACTAAAAAACATTCTCAGGAATCTAGTGTCTTTAACGACACTAGATAATTAACGATAATTAGATAATTTATTAACTGCATAAAGTTCTATTTATACATCTCTAAGACTTTTAAATATTATTGTAATTTTATAGGAGCTAAGGTAGGTAGGTAGGTCAATTTCAACAGTGTCGACACTCAGTCGGACGACAGAGGTGCATTGATATACCCTTCATGTGTTTTATCACCATTTTTACATAATATTTCAGCTCCTGTATTATTTTGAGAGGCTGTTTACACCGCCTTGATTCATTTACTATGCACAACATCAGCCCAAACGCTTTAACTAATAAGCCACTTAGTTTGCCTGTAATTTCATAAAAATAATACTTTTTATTTCGTTATTTTATTATTTTTTGTAACATTTTTTCGCCCCTGCATCTACGACTGTCCTTTGAATGTAAGTAACATGACCCAAAATAAAAGTAATATTGGCAATAAATTGATTTATTACAGATGGTAATAAATTGTTACTGAAATAATTGAGCATCAGAGATTTTAAATCGAAATAAATTTTTCTGATAATAATTTACGATAAGCGCTCTGAAGGCTCAATTAATGCGCTACTTACACTCTCATCCGCATTACGTTAGAGGGTACCTATCAGATGCCTTGCTTGAAATATGCGATAATTTCAGAAAGCCTGGTCCATAATTATTGATTCTGTCCTTCAAAAGTGTTCTTAAAGTGTGAGTAAAATACCAAGTACCCAAAATATCCTTGTCTTTACTTCAAAAATGTATCTAATCAGAATCTAATCTAAGAGTATTGCTTTCTGGAAAATTACTGCTTTCTAAGAGTATTGCTTTCTAAAATTCTGGAAAATTACATTGTGTAACTATAATTGTTACTAATTTATACTAAAACATTCATGCAAGTATCGAAGCTAACGAATGACTTGCCAAAAACTGGATAAAAAATTATACCATCTATCACATAAAAAATTTTCGAGCTAAAAACCGGTGTAAAATCAATTGTCCCAATATTGGCTAGGTGTTCTGAAATTTGATATAATAAAATAAAGATGCTTATATTTCTTGAAAAGGAAATCATGTGCAATTTTATATAAATAAATTATGAAAATATTAGGCATGTGTGTTTGAATGTTGTCAGTCTGTTTATAGATTGCTTTGCGTGTGATGAACAGAAAAGATACGGCGGTGTAATAGAAAGATTGTTGTATTACATTCGAATGCGAGAAAACGGTGACAGAAAATAACACTACAAAACTAGTTCAAAATTTATAAAAGTTTCATTAAACTGGATAAAAGTCACAGTAGCTGCAAATGTAGGGTGTCCCGATAATATTGCAAACAAATTTAAGGCTGGATTCATTGCACAAAAGTACAGAAAAAAAATCCTTTTGTCAAAAATTTTCCATTTTCGGGATATACGATAATACAGTTTCGAACAAAAAATTAAAATTCAAAAAATTTGCTTAATTTCGAAATAAAATTAATTTTATTGAAATAAGAAAATAAGTTTGTGTGAACATATAAATACCTTTCATATTTTACAGTTTTGATATAATAAAGTTTTGGAAAAATTTTGTAGGTATATGAACCTTATTTCTTATTTTTATGAAAAAAGTCGTAGATGTAATCTAAAAAAAATCTTTCTTATTGTTTTTGTTCGAAAAATTATCATCGATATACCTCGGAAAAGAAAAGTGTCTCTCTATAGAGGAATATGACCATTTTACCATAGAAGTATATGACCTCATTTTCAAACAAAGAATCATGCCTTGCATTTTTTTGCATTATTAATGGATACTCTGTATATACGTTTTTGTTTTTAATCATAAAATATAAAAATACTGAAACAAAATATAATACAAACTGTAATAAAAAAGTTATATAATTAAAATCTTACCAAGTATAGCAACAACCATACTATTTTGTACAACTTCCATAGAACCATTACAAATGTAGTAAATGTATCCGAGTGCATCTCCTTTATGAATTAGATATTCTCCTGGCGCACAAAAATTTGTTCGTATATGCAATGATAGTAGTTTTAAGCATCCTTGTGAAGCTGCTTCAAATATTGGTAATTGTAAGATTTCTCTATGCAAATGCATTGAGACATCGCCACGTAATTCTTCTGGAAACTCTTTAAGTGTCTGTAAAATATTATAATATACAACGATTTTATGAATGTATTTCTTTTTCAAAAGAAAAAAAAAGAGTAGAGGAGCAGTGGTAATTTGGAAACCCAATCGAAGGGTTACAAAAATATGATATAAATAGTTAATAAAAAACAAGCGCAGATCCAGAAAATTTAAGAACGTGGCGTCCATTGGAATTTTTTATGAGCGATTTAAGTAAATGAATAGTATACTTTTTTTATGCTCTTAAATTTTATTTTTTGTGACGATGTGCTTTTATAACATTATGTTTTTAGAACTAACTATTTGAGTGTTTATGGTGTCTTCAAACTCATGTTTATTGTCGTGATGAGCTTCAATCTGGCTCCGCGCTTGAAATACTACTTCATTTAGTAGTTTACGATATTTTTGTAACCTTTCTTTGATATGATAGTAAACTAACTGACTACTGAACTTCAATGTCTAATGGAATGAGTTGGAAACTTCAATACCTTGTGAAGCATTCAATATCGATTATAAATTGAGACATTCTAACTAGGTTTCAAATTACCACTTCTTCCTCTATTAAATACTCCTGTACCTTCTCGACCTTCGAGCACAATGTGAAACAAAAACAAAAAAAGCAAATGATTCGACTAGTCAATAACTGTTTTACTATTCTAAGGTGTGTTTTGATTCAAATATAGTTCAAGTCAGATAGAACGTCTAAAAGATGGTTGGTAAATTAATTATTGTCAAAGAGTCAGATGTGTCTCATTATTAAATGCAAATGTTATTTCCTTAAAAGAATGTGTGTTCTATTCTATCTAATTGAGCCAAGGAAGAATTTTGTTTCTTTTGATTTAAAATAGATTATTTATTAATTTAGCCTTGAAGGGATTGGATAGTTATGCCAAAGAAATTTATTAATCTACTTTTTGATTGAATTATCCAATTGGAATAGTTTATATTTTAAATAATTCGTTTTCTCTTTTTCATCAAAAATACATCAATGCCTATACTCTCGGAAAACTGTTTTATCGTTTGCTATTTTACTTTAGTCAAAAGGGTTATAGGTTATGCTTGGAAGGATAAGAACGGTGAGTTTTAATGTTTGTAGAGTTGAGCTCGAGAACATGAGTAATGGGTTGGACAGTTGAATTTTAGATTTGAGTTGAAAATGACAATAATATTTTATTTTCATTTTGAGATTTCCCATTTAAGACCCACACAAACCCCATTTGGGAAAAATGGACCCAATTGGGCCCCTATAAGAATTTCTTTACGAGGCATCCCACATTGGGACCTAACAAGGTCCAGATGCATACCATGGTCGATCCCCAAATAATTTCTAGTCTGGATCGAAAACTTTGTTAAATAGTTGAGTTAACAAGGAGAATAAATCCATTTCAGTCAATTGAAATATTTATTTACCCAGGGGGGAAGGTTATTTTATCATTTTCCACTTAAAAAAAAAAATAGATTTTTGAGATTTTTAAGTATTTATTTTGAAGTTAAACTATATAAAATGACATTTTAATAATCCGTACGTGAATCCGCCACTGTCTCTGATAGTAATTGAATAAATTTAATTTCCGTCCATCATTTCTTTTATTAGTTTTATATCTCTTTAAGTTTGTTTTCGATTTTATCTTATTTAGTAGATAGATAATATGATATATTTAAAATATATAAATCCTAAAAACGTTTATATATATTTCTTTTATGAATAAATCTTTATATGTAAAAATATATATAATCGTTGGCGGGTCTGTATGTAATCGTGTAACTGAATCTTAACAACTAATCCATTTGAGATAAAATTGTCAGAAAATATTTATTTTATCGATTCGATGCTTCTTTGCTTGACATATTAGCAGGACGAGCAAGAGATAATATGTATGCCCAGCGAAGCAGACGGATAACGTTGAGTAGTCAATGTATTAGTTAATATAACATTTTGCTATAATATAGCATCGAACGATTTGTAAAAATAGTAAATATCGTGTAATGCAATAAGTTTGTTTATGTATATTTATAACATTTTATTTCCTTTTTATATCCTGAATGTATTTATCCTTGGAGCTATTACATTCAATAATGGTACTAAAAGCAATGAAAAAAAATTAAAGTTAATAAAAACTCTAAAATAATAAAAACACTCCGGTAAAATAAACTAGAAAATACAATACCATTTGTAAGAGGAAAAAAAAGTTCAATGTTGCCCTGATGCAGTGCACATCACACGCTTTTTTCTGAAAATATGTATAAATATGTTGAGATCGTTAGTGAGTAGACTATATGCATTTGTTTTGGTTCCATTTCCGAGAATTTCGACAAAAAATATATACCCTTAATGTTTGGAAAATTGAAATTACCGATTTTTGTCTGAAAGCTACTTTTAACACCCGAATAAAAAAAGGATTGTCTATGTGTCTGCCTGTCTTTCTGTTTGTCTGCCCGTCTGTCTGTCTGTCTGTCTGTGGAATTGTAGCACCTAAACGGATGAACCTATTTGGATTTTTTTTATTTCTTTTGAAAGGCAATTTAATGGAGAGTGTCCTTAGCTATGTCCCAAGTGCGAGTTTAAAATTCCGTACCCGAAATAACTAAAAAATAGGTAATAATCTTAAGAGATTACAAACAAAATATGCTCAAAACGCTCATGGAAATATTAAGTATTGTCTGAACTCAATTTTAAAACCATTTTCTTTGTGTTAAGGACATTTCGATTGATATCGAAGACTTTTGATTTGCAGCATTCGAAGAATATTGGTCAGAACCATTCAATGTGTCTCCAACTTTTAGTCAATTTCATCCAAACTCAACTTTAATAAAAAAATTGTGCAGCCTTTAAATTCTTTATAACGTTACCAAGTTCACTTTCAATAATATTTTTACTTTATAAATATTTCAAAAAATATTTAAATACAATATATAGATAGTACATGGTTTGTGTTGCATAAAAGAATTTTTTCATTTGTGCTTGGATAGTATAAAAAATAAATCCATATTCCACGCATGATTTTATCTTTGTCATCGTGTCTTAATGTAAATAAACGAACATATACATGTTTAAATATATCATATTTTTGTCTCTTTTTTTATTATTATTCTATTTTCCCATCTACAAGTTGCGATCATATTTCAAATCCGGTTGATTAAAATAATTTGAACGAAAGGCTTAAGAGATTGAAATTTTAAATATATTTTGGTTAAAATTTTAAATATATTTTGGTTATCTGAATGGCATCGTTATGAATCTCTCGGCTTTTGTTTTTGGTCTCTATTTTTCTGATCATTTTCTCGCATGCCCTATTGAATTTGGATCGGCGTTTAAGATTAGTCCCTTTAGATTGTGCATTTGAATTAGTAAATTTGTATGAGAATCGTACAGACTGCGACCTCTTTATACGAATAATAGAGCTCCCATCTATCGCATATTGAGTAATTGATTATATTCTAAATAATCTTAGATCTTTTGTCGTGACCTACGTTGCTTTAATGTTTGGTTTGAAATGCCTAACTACTGTAGAAAATGAAACATTTGACTCATGAATTGTCTCCTCGTCGATTTTTATGGGAGCTACTGGAAAATGTTTGTCTGAGTGTAATCAAAAATGTGATATACATGAGTGCTTGTGCTTTTTCGATTTACGCCATTGCGGCGGGGCAGAAGTTCCCTACTCTCGGACACCCATATTCTCTTTATTAAACCTTTAAAAAAGTTATTGGATTGTATATTTTGGACAATTATAAATATTTTTGACCTGTGACATTTTTTACTTCACCGTCTTAGAGATATAAATAAGCATTTGAAAAAAAATATTGCGGATTTTTGCCAAAAATTCATTATTGACGAATTTGAAGATGTTTTTGTGGTTCTGGTTAAAAATAGGATTTGAAAACTATATGATATTTTATTTTGGAATATTCTAAACACTTTTTGACCCTTGGCATTTTTCGCCTAGTCTCACCGTTTTCGATATATAAGTCGCACGTGAGCAAAATGCCAAAACGCGAATGCTAATAGGCTAAAGGTTGGTGATTTTGTACTTATTTATGAAATTTTTCAAGCAGATGGCTTGTTATTGTCCTTGCATATTAAAATATTGAAGATATACATGCTAAAACGTGTTAAAACAGTATAATAACAATTCTAACTTTAACGTTAATTTTGCGTTGTCTTGTAATAGCGTGATTATAATAAATCAGTTTGGATGATAAAGCTGCGTCATCTACATTATATGTGTGTTATAAATATAATATGTATTATTATCTATTACATTATACATACCTCATGAATATCAATACCATGATTCAGGGACCACATCGTTTGAAAATAATCCTGCATACGTTGTTTCAACTCTTTGGGTATTTGATGAAGCGTAAGAAAGTCTTTTAAGTCACGCCATTTAGTTTGGTACAATGATCGTCGTGAATACATTCGTTGAATGATAGCTGTTACGTTACCGAACACCACAGCATGCATCAATGCTATGAAGAAAAAAAACATTTTCTACGTCAAATCAAATAATTGTCAATGTATAGTTTTTATGTTATTATTTATTTACCCTTTAAACAGTTTAAGTAAATATTATTCCGACCTATTTTTTTTACAACATTGGGCTTTTTGTCGACTTATATAGGGTATGTTAGCGCGAGCATGCAACGAAGCATTTTATGAATATAGTTTTCGAAAGATTAACCGAAGTCTGGCGATATGAGCGATATTCCAAGCAGCATTGGCTTGATGGCTGTGGAAAACATGAGTGACTTTCCTAATAATTTTGCTTATTTTCTGGTGACAAATATGGTAATTTACAGTGTTTTACTAATAACATCGAGTGATCATCGAAATCATGATCGGCAAATTTTCCGATTGTGAAAATAGAGGCTACAAGAAGTCAAATTGTAATAATTAGAATAAAATATCCTATTGATTGATAGGTTATTAACGAGATTTTAATCTTGCTTTTAAATTTAATCTTATTGAATTAATCATATATTAGTCTCAGTTTTTCATAAAATCCAACCGAAAAAAAGGGGAGAACATGCATGGAATGTATAAGAGGCTCCGTATTTGTAAATATGTCAAAGTGGTAATTCAATTCCATAAGGTATTTGATTGTGAGTTTGATTGGCGATGATACAAAGTCAGTTGACGTCAAGGTTGAGAAATTTGTGTAGTCAATTTTATAAACGGACTAAATTTTATAAATTACTTTGTGGTGATATCTGGACTAACATTTCGTCGAATGAGTAATTTAACAGTGAAATATTTTATTTGCACGAAGTTTAATTCGTAGATATAAAGCACAAAAATTCTACCAATTAGCCTTCATATTTCAATCAATTCATTTTCAATTATTTTGGCATCACGGTAAGAAATGTATGGCGTTTATAACAATGTTGGTATGGTATAGTAATAGATACTCAAAAAATATCTGATAGTACTCTATATAATATTGCCTTAAGATCCATAGATATGACATTGTTTACAACACTGTATGGTACAAAAACTTTGGCGCCAATTACATTAGTAAATAGAAAGTTCAGCTCGACAGTATGGTCTTGAGTCCCATACTACATTGCAGATGTCGCAATGCTACTTCTTTTCCCCGCCATGATTTTTGGCTCGTTTATCAGTGCACATTATTGAACTACGATCCTATTCAGTATAGGTGTAGGTAATTGCTATAATGTTTCTTGTCACACTGCTCGTCACTGCGTACTGCGGAATAGGTATTACATATCGCAGCGGGCTGAAAAAAGAATGTCCGTAACTGAGTTTTATTAAGTTTCCATTTAGAACGTTATTTTTTTTTTTATAGACAAACAACTTTTGTTCGAAACATTTTCTCTACATTAACGAAAGTTATGTACAAAAATCAAAAGTGTGAACAGTCTTGATAAAATTGCCATATATTTAAATGGCATTTAGGGTATACTTACCTCCAATTAACATTGTGCATATACTAAATACTTTTTCTGAAGTTGTATTTGCTGAGACGTTACCAAAGCCAACACTTGTTAAACTTGAACATGTAAAATATAAAGCTGTTATATATGATTCACTATGTGATACGTTATTCACTGATATTTTTAAACGCTCAGCTAAAGTATGAATCCACCCTACAATAAAAAAAGAAAAAAAAACCACGCAATGAAAACAAAATAATTAGTATTTTTACGATCATTATGTTTGTTTAAGTGGAAAATTGATTGTGAAACATAATGAAATATTGATTGTCTGCTGCTATATGAAATGAGATACTCAGTGATTAGGGAGAACAATTTTAAAATGAAATTTTATTAAATAAAAATGTTTTCAGTTTTCAATTTATGCATATTAGACGAGGAAATTTAACATTTTTCTAAAATAAGATGGATCGTGGTGCGGTTTTTTACATTAAGTTCTAGAAGGTATTTACTTATAAACTTTGTGAACATTGCAAATTATGAGGAGATAATTTTCCCCGTTGGTGCATTAAACAATGCTCGATTTCAATGATCGATGATCAAATTTGCCTATGTTATATGAGAAAAACGAATTTTTGAACTATATGACGTCATCAGAATCCAAAAAATTTAATTTTTCTCTATCACATCCAAATTTTATCTAATTTGAATAAACCAAGTATGTAATCCTACTAAATTTGGGTAATAATTTTCAAACTTGTCCTCAAAATTAACCTAGCTTTAATAGGTTTCAAGAATGTGGAGTCCTGGTCCTGGAATTAAGCACATATGTGATAGCTAGCGAAAATACTGAAAACACTTTTCAGCTGACATCGCAGCTGAAAAGAGTGACACAAAATTAGTGGGTTTCAAAAAAAATTCCAATCAAATCGAATCAAATTTACCTGTATTAACAAAAAAACGATTTTTTTGACTTTATGTCTTTATGTAAATTAGTGAGCGCCTTTTACATGTTTCTTTACTAACTTTTTGTTTAAAATATAAAACATACGTTTAGTTTGCGCCTCTATTTCTGTTGCGCCGGTGCGGGTGCCTGCTTTGCCACGCCCTAGTTACGGACCTGAGGATACTGAAATCTAAAAGTTTTGCAGTATTGGTACCGTGCTAAAGTGTTTTTACTATTAAAAACAGTAATATTTTTTTCCATTCATGATACATTTTTTATGAAATTAACCATATATCATTCTCAGAATTAGTGATAAACTTATTAGCGAAAATTTTTTAGCCCTTTTACAAACAAAAATACAGCTCTATCAAAAAGGAGCCTCTAAATAGCCGTAAAAATCAGACAAAGGGACTCGTTGGTTTTTAATGTGTTTTTCATTTTTCACAGTTTAACATTTTTTTTCTTAGTATGATAGTATTACAAAGTTTAGTGAAACATAGAAAAGAAGAAAAAAGAATACCAAAAATATGCCTATAAAGTGTGGGTACAAATGATATCACTCATTAAAACTGTATAAAACTGTATTTGAATTAACATAAAAATCGAAATAATAAATTTGGTACTTTCAATAAATATTGGATGAAATTCTTAAGGGTGCTTTTCAATATTATTGAAAAACAACGATATCCACTTTCTAGTTTATTTAAATAACAATGTTTACAGGATGTCCTGATTTGAATGTCATAAATGTCGTGTTAATGGTCAGAAATAAAAAGGCGTCCCCAGATAATAGGTCAGAGAGGAGGGGGAAGATTAAAGATACAGAATATGAATTATAAGAAAATAAATATTAAAGTTAATATTTTCGCATATTTTACTCATGCTGGAAAGTATCATCTTTGGCACAATTTTCTGTGCTACCAATACCCAAATCACTGCAACAATAATGAAGTTATAACTCATACGAAAAAAAAAATTAGTAGACTGAAGTCAGACGAGTTGCTTCCTCTTGTCTCACAAAAGCGTGCGTTTTAAAGTTTTATTTTACACAGATTAATTTGAATTTTTCGGGTTCTTAGGGAACGCACCAGCGGCGACGTTCTTGATAAATAATTATATGTACTTTCTTTTTAAAAAAAAGGGTGGATTTTCAAAAATCCACTATTTCTAATTGCACGAGCCAATGTCAGTCAAAGTTAGCTTCATGACACTGCCAGTACTGCAAAGATACAGAGGAATAAGTTGGAAATATAATCGAAAAAAATTACTTGAACCGTTGTAAGACATACGATAAAAATTTTGGAAAAAAAACATTGAAATTGTAATAAAACCATCTAAGATTCCATTTTCACCGCTCGCTGGCCTTTTGATATATTTTTTTAATTATCAAACAGATTTTTTGGTTAATAATTATAAATTTTTAGTCCGTATTTTCAAATTTAATTATGAAATCAGGTATAGATGGTTTTTTTAAACGGTAAATATTATTTTTTAAACGTAATTAGTATTGTTAATTAAACGAGGGACATTCATAAACTCATTTCATTTTTTTAAACTCATTTTGAGGCCACCCTTTATCGTGAGTATGTCGATAGGTAAACTGTGAATATTTGCTTTATATAATTGCAAATTCGTGGTATATATCAATCACAATTTTCAATTGACATTTTTCAATGAAAGATTTTTAGACGTATAGCAAATATAGAAAGGTATTCAATACTTTTTTTTTTTTTTTACAAATATTGTACATTCTATTTTTTCACTGAACCATATAAATACAGCTAAAAGTACTTTTTTATTGAACATTTTTACTGAACGTTAGTGGGGTGCATGTTATTTTGAATGTTGGTAGGTATATATGTGATTTGCATGTTCAAAAATTTTCTGTCATCAATCATTCGTTATAGGTGTAAATAAACTTGAGCATTATTTTTATTAACGTTCCTGATTTAATTGATAATAACGTGAGCGTCATACAAACTTGAAATATTTTAAACGTTTAGGATACCAGGTATATTAAAAAGGAACACAGAAATTGTGTATTTTTAATTTTAACAATTTATGGACGTTGTCTTGCTACAATCTATGCCTAAAAAATAAGGTGACATTGTATTTATTTTGAAAATTCTTTATTTATTATTCTTTCCAATCTTCGAAACACTGGTTGTACTCACTTTCCGGGATTGCCTTCAGTTCCGTCTTCGCTACGGCATGAATCTCCTCTATAGAACCGCTCCTCCCCGGAGCGGTCTTTTGAGCTTGCTGAACAGCTGCAAATGATCACGAACTATGAGTGCACTATGGGATGGTGCATTATCGTGGTGTAAAAACCATGAATTGTCTTTCCACAATTCCAACCTTTTTAGGCGGAGAGCGTTACGCAAATGACGTATAACGTTCGAATAATATTCCTTGTTGACTGTTTGGCCGAGCGGAAGGAATTCATAATGCACAATAAACGCGCGCAGTTTTAATTCAAATGTCACCTTATTTTTGGACACAATATGTATTGTCAACAAGTTTTGGGTTATTGTAGTGAATATGCATGTTTTCAAAAATAAAAAGTAAAAATTATAATTCAATAAACGCGTCTACAAATACGGTACATTTAATGAGCAGGAAAAATGACCTATTGATGGACCACTGCTATTCTCGAGTA
Organism: Chrysoperla carnea; assembly: GCF_905475395.1. Lineage (NCBI taxonomy): Eukaryota > Metazoa > Arthropoda > Insecta > Neuroptera > Chrysopidae > Chrysoperla > Chrysoperla carnea. The sequence goes on from NC_058339.1 coordinate 42,670,783, forward strand.
TTTATTAAATTGATGCTTATTAAAAAACTTTATGTAATCAATATAAAAGGGAATATAAAAATTAAAAAAAGAAATTAATCTGAAGTATTAAATGTATTGTTGATGTAATATCAACAATCAATACGAGTTTTATTTATATTTACTTTAATATTTAATTGACGTCATGATAAAAGTAAAAATAATAATAATAATAACAGAAAAAAAATAATTACTGATATTTGATATTAAATAATATATCGACGTCAATGAGTTAAAAAAAGAAGCATAAATGTAATTAAAAAACATTAAATTTGTTTGTAACAAAACGATATCAAAAAAATTAATTTTATTGTTTTTATAATTTTAAAATTATTACTTGGGTTCTTAAAAACAATAAATTGTTTAATATAAATGTTATATAACAAATAAAGGAAAAAAAGGGATTAAATAACATATAATTATCACTCGCACCGGTCGGTGGTGTAATGTTTACACAAACTAAAGCAAGGCATCTTGGTTCTCCAAAAGAAAATAATTTAAGTTCGTTGCTTTAAATTTGGAAAGTCAAATACATTTGAGTAAAAATTTTAACAGAATCCCTATCTCTATTCATATATCTATCCCTATTCCTATAAGTATATTACAAATGTGAAAGTAAAGATGTTTCTTTGTTTGTTTGTGCGAGTGTTAAGCTTTCACGCAAACACTAGCTAATGGATTTGTATGAACATGTACGATAATATAGCTCATACATCAAACAAACACATGAGCTATAATTGGTAAAGAATATCATCTGTGAATATCATTTTGAACCATAAATTATAGATTTCTGTAAAAATATGTACGATATACAATTCATGGCTACCTGTTCTGATACAATCAATGAATTAAGATATATAACATTTAAAAAAAATTTTATTCTATGCATATGTTTTACCTGTGTAAAACTATCCTTACCCCTATTTCGAATGTTATGGAAGCGGGATAAGCGAGACAAGAAAGGTAACTTGGTGGACTTTAACTAATAAATCCAGCGAAGTGGTATTAAGCCAGATAAAAATATCAACGATGATTCACAGAGTCTTGATAAATAAATAGTAGGATATATATTTTGAAATCAAAAAGAGCTTTAAAGATGAAAGATTGAGCAGTACCAACATAATAAAGCTCTCCACTTTCAATGAATCTATCCTTGAAAAACTTAACGTCATTCATAAGGTCAAATTCGTAAAAAACCTTGTCTTAACATTTATAAACATATTTCAGTAGGCAAACACCTTATCATCGCCTCTCTAGCTTCCATGTATTATGCCAGTAAAAAGTCTTTACAACGCTCTACTACATATAGCTTAGCTCAAAATAAATCGATTTAGTTATACATGCCCTAGTAAAAATTGCTCCGTTTTGACGTTATACGCCAAAGTTGTAGTTTGAAGTCCTGAAGTTGCAATTTTGAAATCATTTTTCTTAGAACGGCTAGCGCGGTTTTTATTAAAATTGGTGTGATGACACTGTTTTTCATACTGGCGACGGATTATTCATATTGGCGCTTTCTGTATGATTGTTTTGTGATCGCTTTTTTGAGTTTTTTAGGTACAGTCTGTTGCTCAATCCAAACTTTATTATTAAAACACGCATGTAAATAAACAAAGTTATCATAAAAATTGTTCGAAGTGCGCACCATTCACAAGCATATACTTGCCACCTATCATTTAAACTAAAAGTAAAAAAATAATGCTGAAAAATTATAAAACTGTAGCTACGAAGAAATTTAAAAAAAAAATAATTTTTTGTGATAAGCTCGCAATATTTGGTGGCATCATATAATTTTACATAATTAAAAGTGTACCCAACTAAAATATGTAAATCTTATTATATATTTTATCTGCGAACACAAATTTTTTCTAATATTTTGACCAACCACCTTGAAATAGTGAAAAAAAACCAGCAGACAGGTATAATCCCACGGTATATAAATGAAATGATTATTGTATTGTATAGAAAGACATTTATTTGTTTGAAAGAATCAGCAACGTAGATATCATACCAACATAAGAAAATGTGATTAGTTTAATTTTATAAAAACAGTATATATAGAAAATTGAAAATGAAAAAAAAAAACAGCTATGAAAAGTGATATTCGTTTCATATTACATAGCTCCACACTACATACATATAGGGGAGAATTTTACACCTTGAAAATTGATTTTCGATCAATAAGGGTTATCATCTTCAAAACCTTTCTTTTGATCGACATTAGAAAACTGACAATGCTGAATTTTTCGTTATGTTTCTTAGTTTTATATAGTTACACATTGTCGACGGTAGTTTGATGTTCAAATTTAAAAAAAAAACCTCGTAGGTAGAAATGAAGGTGCTATCAAGAGAGAATAAATTTCATTGTTATTTATAAAAAAAGAATGTCTTTAAAAACATAAATATTTAAATTTTGATACAAGGTATAACACTCTTCCATACTGTCTACAAAACCAGTCAGTCATTGAGTCAGTCCCTTAACGAGAATACCATATTGATCAACATTATAATACAACACAACACATTTACAGACGTAATAAAAATTTTACATTTTCATATTTATCAATTCGCATTCATATAAGCGAATATATAATGTAGACTATAATATTTCTATGATGTAAAATAAAATGAAATTTAAAAAATAAATGCTCTATCTGTCTGACAACCGTTACTATTCATTCAACTTTAAAATTATTATTTTAATTTTCTTTAAAAAAAACTAATTTTGTTAAATTTATTATTAAAGACCTGTAAGTAACACTGGTAGTTTGCCTACGTAGAGAGAAACAACCTGTCTGTCTGTTGTAATTACATACGGGTTCACATATAACGAAAGCATTTGCAAACAAAATTTTTACATTTTTACGAACACATTTTTGTATACTTTGAAACTGGTAATAAAACTATTTTTGACCCTTTAGATAGGTCTATCGATTTCATGTTTGAAATTAGAATTTGTTAGTTTTATTTTACTTTTTCATAAAATGGTGTATGTATTATTTTATTTCGCTTTGTAGATTATTATAAAACATAAAGTGCGATAAATTTACTTAAAGTTTTGTTTGTATTCCTAGCCTGCAAGCTCACGGCCAAAAAGCTAACTACAATACTTGGTTCATGTGTTTTTTGAGTCCTGATAATGTGAGAAATTACAACATTCTTAGGAGAATTAAGGAAAAACTATAGTTACAAGGGGAAGCTATAAGCAGCAATATTTTTGGGAAATTTTTGTAGTGTGAAAATAGTTTTTGCATTTTCTGCATAAACCGTAGTCTAGTTTTATCACACATTTTGCTAAGAAAAAATTTGCATGTCGTTAACGTTAAATGTTGACTTTCAAATATAGAGACCTGTGAGCTGTGACGTAACTACTGTCGATTTACATGAGTTACATCGAAAAAATTGGACCCTCTCCTATGTTAATCCCCCTATCAATTTTACAAGGAAAAAAATGAAATTCTTTAGTGCTGAAATTTATTTAGATTATACATACAATGCCTATTTTTTCGATTTTCTACATAGAAATGGTATTATATTAGTGATTACTAAAGTCCCTCTTGCTTTCATATTCTTTTTAAAGTGTCTTACAACTACATTGATAAGAAACTTTAAATTTTTTGCTTCTTCGTTTTCAATAGAAATATTGGTTAAATAGCTCAACCTTTTTAGACCCATAGTATTTCTAAAATTATTTTTTGATCAGTTTCATTTTCGAAAAAATTCATTCTGCGCTTGCTCTTATGACAGGAATAGTTAGAAATTAATAACAAGCAGTTATTATTTCTGTGAAACCACTGCACAAAGAAAAATTAGGATCAACAGGCATTCAAACATTTTCTGAGTCGTTTTAATAATCATTACATCATCTCTGAGGCAATTTCTTAATATTTAGTATAAGAGTCTTCTCCACCGCAAAGCACTTCATAGTCAGTCGAGAGTAGCAAGGCAAAAAAGCACGAGAAACAACGCGAGCATTGTATTTGCATCTGTCATAGATGGCAAATTCACGAATGCCGGTAACTATAGAATTGACTATAAATAAATTCAATCAGAAAAGAGTTGATGATAATTAAAACAATCATTCTTATTGAACATAATCTATGGAAAAAGTCTAAAATTTGCATAATTTACAAAAAAAAAAAAGAAGCGCATTTGACCTCTTCAAGGCACCCCTTTTAAGACGCGGGATCCGTGAAACACAGTGAACATAGGCAGTTGTGTCGCTGCATGCGAGTAATTATTATGAATTGTGAACTTTTAATATGGGAATACAATTAAAGGTAAAATCTAGAGTTTAATGTTCATAGCAGTTTTTTTTTTTGTAATTATTTGCATGATTATAAAAAGCATTATTTCATATTTTTTATAAATACACTCATTATTTTGAGTACGTTTGAAAAACATTTCTATTTATAAATGATCGTGGGTACTTGAACATACTTACGATGTGTGCTATGAAATAATAATATTATTTTGAAAATAAATGGCAAAAAAGGTAAATCTATTTTGTGAATTAGTATACAGGGTGCTTATAGAATGAACTCCACCTCTAAAATCCAAAATACATTCGAATACCTTTTTTTGTTTACTGTCAAATAAAAATTAAGTAAAGGGATCTATCGGAACAGTTTATAGACAATTAAAAAAGTATTTTATATGCAAAAAATTTCATTTGGTAAAATAAATTTTTCTGCCGTGTTCCTAGGTTACCTAGGAATCTAAAACTATTTCAATTGATTCACGTTACCATGAATTTTGAGAAAATGCAAAAATCTTTTTATAACTGTCAATTTGTATTCTTCGTCGAAATTTTATGTTTTATCAGTTAAAAAAATTGAGTTGTGAAAGTTATCAGAAGTTAAAGAAAATAAAGATAATTTAAAATAAGTACAATGGAATTTTTATGTTATGGCATAATAAATATCTTAATCAAACCAAACTTAATGTACTCACATAATGGGTTGACTACGTGTAAAAACTACTACAATTATTTCATACAGTAGAAACTAGTACCTAAACTAGACTTCTAGAATTTAATCGTAAATTTTTTGAAAAATATTTTGTAAATAAAAAAAGTAAGCGCTACATTTATAATGAAATTTAGGAAAGGAATATTCGCACCGTGCGTGAGTTTTATAGGAGGCGTTTCCATCGTAACGATACACTACTTTAATTATAGAATTGTATGGATGCATATATACTTGTATGAATTGCATTTATGATTTACATTGAAAATTAAATATTATTGTCTCACAAATTTAAATAAATAATTATGATAATTTACATTTGATAAATAATATTTGTGCAATTTGATTTCTTATTTTCAAAATTTTTATGCATTAAATTTAATTAATTAGTGTTTTTCAATAATTTTAATTTAACATTTTCTATAAGAACTGCAAATTAGTCATAACAGCCTCCTTTATCGCCAAAAATTTTCACTGGAATCGTTGGCATCGATTTTATTGTCCGTACCATGACTACGCACACAACGAATAGTTCCTACCGAGTGTCTTTCGACGTTGTTTGATAAAAATGGAAAGAATACTATGGGAGGGTTGTTTAGGACATCTGGTATAACATATATCTTTAACGAACCTACGTTTATAATACTATATGTAATGTACTTATAATTTACTTTTTGTCTATATAGATTTCGAGTTATGTTATCGTACACATTTTGAATTTTTTTTTAATCTGCAGAACTATTAAATTGTAGTATTTAATATTATCTCTATAATATACGGACCATAAAATTTATATGTATTATAGCTATGGAGGTCAAACTTTTTTCTTCAAAATTGATTTTCGATTTTTACTAGATCATTATGTTTTGAAATTCTATGTTAAAAAAATACCACTTTTGCCGATAGTGCGTATAAAAAGTGAATGATATGTGAATGTTGATACGTTTTACGTGGATTTTCTTAAAAGATAGATGCATAATATAAAAATTTATGATGAAAATTTGCAAAGTGGTTTGACGGTTTTGAATGCTCAAATAAATCTGGCTTAATTCATTTTGAAAAGTGAAATGGTAAAATAATTAAGTAATTCAAAACAATAATTCTAAAGAACAAACTCAACTCAAATATTTCAATTAAAATATTTCCAATTTGTCCCAAAAAATGATATATATCTATAAGTATCTTTTTCATCTCATCTGATGTCCTTGACCATTACTTTGATAATGATTTAAGAAGAAGGATTTTTATCTGTGCGTCTGTGTGTTTCTCAGTGGTATCGTAGCCTCATACGGTCGAACCGACTCGATTGAGGACATTTTATAGCTAAGTTTCCAAAAATTGGTTTACAAGGAATAAATCGCATTTGTCTTGGGGTTTTTTAAATATTGTAAATTTCACTTGTTTCAATACTGACTACACACATAAGTTGTATAGAATTCCACATTAGGATCATTATATACGCATGTTTATCAAAGGAAAATATTCTGTAAACCAAGCGATGAATTATTGTAATAATACTCCTATTAAAAAAATTGAATGTTGAAAAATAAAATCATTCCAGTAGAATTAATATCGTTGAATAGAACTTCAATTGTTCAATAGCTCTGAAATGTAGTTTTTATTTTTTTTTAAATGATTATTTATTGATGTAAAACAACCGTCAATCAGCTAGTTGCACCCAAGCACATTCTTTCATGTGCTTTTATACCTCAGAAAAACCCACCTGTTATTTACATTCATCATCACTTTAAATCGCTTGCTGCCATTTTATTTAATTTAAATTGTCCTAATTGTTACTTATTAATTGTATTGAGCCTTAATTTGTGAAATTCCATAATGATTAATAATAAAAACACAATTTTTATTTGCATTAATACAATGCAAATAACAATTGTGTTTTTATTATTAATCATGTCCTAATTGTTTTCACCAAATTTTTATTTTATAGCATTTTTATATTAATTTCAAATTTCAAATTATTATATTAGTACCAAAATTTCCCCAATAGTTTCAAATGAATGTAATGTCATCGTTAATGACTCATCAACATATAAATGAGAAGTGTAAATCAACACGACAATCAGAAAGGGGTTTAAATCTACTTTTTTAACTTCATTATAAACTTAGTTAAACACAAGTACCCGGATGACAGAGCTTTACTCTGTAGTTTTTTAGTTAAAAACACGCAAATTTTATCACTAATATAAGAACCATTTAAAATGTCTTTTCACAAATACCAATTTGATATACGAATATCCCAGCAGCTATCTATCAAACAAAACTGACAAAGCTACACGGGCCGCACACTATACAATACATCAATCCAAGTGTGTGTGCATTTATTTTAGAAAATGCATGCTTCTCACATGAACAACTAAATTAGGCTTGCCCATGTGGCGGGACACCGTTTCACTTATTTGTGCACGCACTGGATGGAAAAACAAAAATGTGTACAAAAGAAAAACAACTTCAGTAAACATGTTATAAAACAAATACTCTTTTATTTCATATGACATTGCAACAGCTAGTGTATAATATAAAGCAAATGAAATTTTAGTTTTTGAATTATGATGACGCGAATGTTTTTTAAATAAAAACTTTTAAGCTTATCAAAGCGTCAAAATTCTTACGTAAAGTTACGATAACTGATTATAAGAATTAAAAAAAATTACCAGTGCTAGGTTTTACAGTTTTACAAAACTTTTAAACAATTGAAAAATAAAACTAAGTAATAACAATAAGAAAAATTATCTAATGAAACAATGATCTTAGAAATTGCTGATGTATTTTATTAGTTTTATTATATAAAACTCTACAATTTTTTATTGCGATCAACAACTACTGGTAAAAGTTTTTTCAACTTTTTCTGTCATGACAAAAAATATCTTTTATATTTTCTTATGTAACTTTTAACTCAGGTATTCTACACTACCTCGTTTTTTTTTGTTTTTTTTTATATAATAACTTGAATTGAGGTTATTACAAATAAAAACTTTTTATTAGATATTCAAGAAAAAAGTCTGTAAGGGTATACATTGCCATTTTGTTTTCCTAAAATATAAAATAACTTTGTGAAGAACCTCAAAATTTGGTGGATTTTTATTTTTATTCCCAACTTTTTGCACTCATAAATATAATGAAAAAACTATTTGCATAATTTTGTTAGTGGAGCCCATAAAAGTGTTGTACTTATTATTATTAAAATTATTTGATGTATTTCTTCGAAAGTTAACTTTTAAAAACACTGATTTAGATAACTTTTCAAAACGATAGGTTAGGTTAGGTTACATTGGCTGTCCACGAGAACACACTTAGGCTATTGTGATACCATATATGTGTTTTACCACTTTTCCGCTGATAATTTCATTTATCAGCTCCTTAATTTCAGATGCTGAGTGCACCTCCTTCATACATATACCATGCACTACACCTGACTATCACAACTATTAAATAAATTAATTTTGTTGCGACAACGGGAATCGAGCCCGCTACCGTAAGCATACCACGGACGGTATTGGTTACACTTTAATCAATAGAGCTAATAGGGCGACTTTCAAAACGATAACTACCATGTGATCAGGCTGTATAAGGTCGGACCAAAAATTTAATTTTATTATCTAACTTTCTTTTGAAAAGCTCTAATATTTAATTATTTCTAATTTTGTCACAATGACTCTCAATTGAAACCGTTTGCAAACACGTGACGACAGCTAAAAAGTTTTTTCGTGTTTTTTTGAATGACTAACTCATTATTTTTTTGTCTCCTACGTCGCGAATTTTTGTTGTTGATAATTTGGATTTTTTAATACGAAAAAAACGATCAAATTTTTTTTTTTTTGATGATTTATGTTTTTTTTCTCTGAAATTCATTTTTTTATCGAATAAAACTAAATCATGGTTACAAACAACAGAGACATACATGAATTTGATTTGTTACATTCAACCAACAAACATTATTAAAAACTGTAAGTTCCAAGAAATATAATAGTATAAGAAATAAAAAAACGTTAAGTACACAAAAGTGTAAAATGTTCAGTAAGTATAAATTCTAGATGTATTTTGTATTTGCAACTTTAAAATCGGAATCATTTAAAAATCTTTTTACCTTAACGAGTCTGTACATAATAATTGACAAACTTGTTAAATTTATTCAAATGATAGAGTATCAAGTATTGAATTCTCCCTACGTTTCCGAGCCAAAACAAGGAACTCATTACTTTCCTAAATGATACTGGGGTATTTTGCATAAGGAACTGATTAACCTCCAAAATCGAAATTTTTTTGATAATAAATCAAGTAAATAATACAAAGCAATAGAACAAAATTGGATTAAAATTGTAATTATTATTAATATATTCGCTGTCTATTAAAGGTATCAAAAAGTACCATATGGGCAATTTTGATAAAACAAGTATGTAATTCTACTAAATTTAGGGCATACTTTTCAAATTTGTGATCAAAATTAACCTAACTTTAGTAGATTTCCAGAATGTGGAAACCTGGTTCCGAAATTCAGCACGTAAGTGATAACTAACATCACAGCTGAATATAATGAAAAAATTAGCTTTTAAAAAAAAAATTTCAATTAGATTGGATCAAATTTGCCTGTATTATCAAAAAAATCGAATTTTAACTTCATGACGTCATCAGAATCCAAAAAATTTAATTTTACCCTATCACATCCAAATTTTATCCAAGTTTTTGTAATCCTACTTTTGGGTCATACTTTTCAAATTTGTGATTTAAATTATTCTAGCTCTAATAGATTTCAAGAATATGGAGTCCTGATCCCGGAATTAAGCATAATAAGTGATAGCTAGCGCAAAATTGACATACAGCTGAAAAGAGTGACCAAACCCAAAATTAGTGGGTTTCAAAAAAAAATTTCAATAAAATCGGATAAAATTTGCGTGTTATCAAAAAAATCGAATTTTTTAACTTTACGACTTTATGTAAAATAATGAGCTCGTTTTATAAGATTCTTTACTAACTTTTTGTTTTACGTGTATAAAACATACGTTTTGTTTTGCGCCTTTATTTCTTAAGCGTCAGTGGCGGGTGCCTCATTTGCCACATCCTAGTTACGAACATGAATAGCGCCTTTGTCGCTCTTAACAACAAAACAAATATCAAAACCCGTTGATTTTACTTTTACTGGAACCTTTAATATAGCTATAGGTTAAACTGCACGTGGTGTAAAAAATATTTTATCAGGCAAATTCCGGTTTTGTAGGTAATGAATCCTGAAAATAGTAATTTCAATCTTTTAACATTATCTGAATGTCTATGTAACACTGTTCCAACAATTCTGAAACACTAAATATCTACAAAATAGGAACGTGTACATATACTTTTATAAAATGAACTGAGAGAATGGTTTTACATATATTACAAAAATGTTTTATCCTTACAAAGCTATTCTTATCAAATCATACCCTACTCCTATGATGATACCGTCTCGTTTTTTTATGCATCAACATCTTGTTCCGTTTGTAACAATCTTTGTTTGTTATTCAAGTGGAAGAAATATTACAATTATTGTGATTCTTTTCATTTTTTTTCTTATTTTTTTGGTCATGTTTTTTAATATTTGTAACGCACGCATTTAAAAGAAGCTCTTATGAAATGCAGAAAATATAAAGAATGAATTTTGTACCCTGCATATATGATATGTACAGAATTGTCCAGAAGATCTTAACCACTCCTAATGGTAACTGTCTTTTATAGTTGAGCTAGTAACAGAATAATTTGTACAAGATATAACATTCTCTTTGCATTCAATACACTTTATTAAAAAAAATAATTACAGAACGCTTCGGATACGGAATCCTAAATTCTAAATAATTGAAGAATATTCAATTTATACTTTTACTCTAACAAGAAGGTCATTGAATAACAAATATAAAAATCATTTGACCCAAAGCAAGAAAAACTGAAAAGTATGTTAAAGATTTTTCTGTCAGTACGAAAAATATTGTCATAATTGGTGATATATTTCTAGATTATGAGTTTTAAAATCTGACAAAAAAATAAAAGATCATTTAATCATTGAACCATTTATTAACAAAAAACCGGAACAAAATTTAAATGCTTTTACTTACTATCACGAAAATGGCTTGAATTGGATGAGAATTTGGCCAACACAATTTTTTTTTTGGTTTGGCTTAATAATAAGTCTATTGGCTTTAGTTTTTATAACCTTAGCCATCTCTTATATTTGGCTGAAAATAGCGTCCTTGCTATTTATATTATCTACAAATGCCGTTTTGATGGGTTATTTAAGTAGAGATACATAAATATTGATATTATTTATTATTTTTTGAGAAATAATCTGAGATGTTTTTTAGAAACAGTCTAATATTGTATAGAGTACACCAAATCTGGTGGAAGCGCAAATAAATGTATTTTGTGTTGAAATAAATGATATACTTCATGATAAATTACGCTTCCACCTTTTATTTACAACATTTACAGCTATTCTAAACATATCTTGAGGATAACCATTATTTTTAGTTATCACTTATTACAAACTTACAAAATAAGTAAAATCCAACATTGTTTTATCTAAACAAACTAAATAATGAATATGCTGGTACATTAGTTGTACAGATTATAAAAAAACTTTTGACAAAAAAAAAAACAGATTTCAAAAGAAAAACTATTCCAAAACAAATTAATATGCACTAAAAAGTTAAAAAATAACGATAATATAGTGTAGTTATAATCGTTATTTTTGGAGTCAGCCAAGGAAAAACTGTGACAGAACATCAAAATCATCAAAATCGGTTGACGTGGTATTGAGTTATTCGTCCAATTGTCACGATACTTAATGAAAATTGAAGATTTATCTGGTTTTCTTATGGATGCCATTGTCAGAACTGGACCAAATTGAAAGGGGACCACACGGAAAGCAACAGCTTTCAAATCAAACAATCATCAAAATCGGCTAAGTCAGTTGAAAGTTCTGAGGTAATAAACATTTAAAAAAATACACTCGAATTGAGAACAACCTCCTTTTTTGTTTAAAGCCGGTTAAAAAGTAAAACTACTGCAGGCTAAAAGTCTATACATAAAGGATGTCTAGTGTTCATGGCAAATTTTTTGTAACAGTTCATATAAAGCTAATGTTTTTCGAAGAATCGACCAAAAAATTAACTAAAACTTTTTATACAGGTTTCCTTATTTTTGATTCGGTCTGGTGTATTGATATCAATTTAAAATTCCTCTACAAGGAAATTTCCTTTTCAAGGAAAATGTATTATTGGCACTGTAACAATTCTTGACTTTCGTTAGATTTTAGGGGACATAAAAGAACAAATTTTTAAACAAAAATATGATAATGGTAAGCAAATAAGTTTTTGGTTTAGCATGAATCCAAGAGATCTAGGTATGATTTCTATCATTCGATTTCTATCATAATTATTATTATTAATCGAAAGATTCTAATGTTTATCGTATTTAGTAACCAAGAAAATTTTTGTACACAATGAAAAATAATAAATTTAGAAATTGTTGAAGACAAATTTTTCGTTGTTGTTGGGATATCTGTATGTTTTCAATTCTTTTTGATTGAGTTTGTCCATCAGTCGATTGCTTACTAAAATTGGAAGACAGCCATTCGATTCCAGGGCTTACGAATTAATTTTTTTTTTAATAACATCATAACGATTTTCTTTCAATGATGACTTATGGAGTTCATCAATACTTGAAGCATGTTTTCTATGTTTTATTGTTTGCTTTTTTTACATTTTACTTTAACTTTTATAACTTTTTTAACTAGTTATAATAATTATAGTTTTTATAATTTTTCAACAAGTGATAATTATATTTTAAAATATTCTCAAGAAGGTATTCACTTAGTTAACGAAGCTCCTGAGTGATGAATTATTTTCTTTCATTCTTGTTATTATAAATTCAACAATATTTATCCGTCTGCTATGCTATATGGATTTTTACGTGTCTAGCTATAGCGAGCTGTAAGTATGTTTACATGTACAACCAGAACATATATTTTTATTGATATTGATTAGTGATAATATTATTGAAAAGAAAGCGAATAAAGAAAAACGAAGAAATTGTAAAGTTTTTTTTTTCGCACGAAAAAATTGAAGAAAACTTTGAAGAATAAAAAAAAAAAAAATAATAAAGTTAAAAAAACGTACATCTAGAAGAGATTTTCTGTTCAATTCTTTTATTTTATAAAATGAATAGGTAAAATATATTTACATTTACGACGAAAACATTTATAAAAATCATTGTTGAGTTCAACGAATTTATTGATTCGGTATGCTTCTTGTTTTATATCCTTTGTGAAATAAATATGCTTATAATATCCTAAAACACTTTACTGATTAAAAATTCTTAATTTTTTACAAAATTTTGATGCATCAAATCATTTGATAGATATTAGATACGTTAAAAAATTGAAATGTTTTTAGCACAAAGAAATATCCACACAAACTCATAAGTTATATTACGGATACCAAGGAAAAGTATCGACCAACCTTTGCAATCATAAATGAGTTACTGGGAAAAATAAAATTTTAATAAAAAATACTTTTGAAAGCACAATCTTTTATTGTACTTAAAAAATAGAAATTCGTTACTAAAAAGTCACTCATACATGACTATTCGTAAAAGCTTGAGGCGCCCAATATAATTCTTTATGACGCAAGGCTCAATCCGAGCAAACATAATACATACATACATTGAGGTGCTCCGAATCATTGTTGATATTTTATATTGAGCGACTGAAGCTTTTAGGAATAGTCATATATGCGTGACTCATAGAAAAATTAATGTCTACTTTTTAGTACAATAAAAGCTTGTGCTCTAAAAGGTATATTTATTTAATTTTTATTTTAAGACTAAAAACCACATGTATATCAAATATGATGGAAGCGATGTGCAAATCAGGGCGCACATTTCCTTACCAAGCATTGTCATCCAAACAAAAGCTTGCATGCAAAATTTCAAGTTCAATAAAAGCTTTTAATAACATAACAAGTTTGTTTTAATTTTAAGCTTAAATTAACTACAGCCTTTTGCAGGGGTGGTTGCTCTAGCATGTTTGGTTTTGACTTTACATTGTAACCAATATTCTTTTTATTAAGAAATATGACGAGGGAAGGTCGACTTTGATCGCGATCTTAGACTAAATATTCAAGAAATAGATAAAAATAATATATTGGGTTTTTTTTTCAGTAAGTTCTTATTTCCAAAATATTTTCTAAAAGTTTATTCCTGCGAACTAGAACATACCAGAATTTTGAAACACCGTGTGAATAATTCCTTATATTTCAAAAATATTGATTTTGTGTATATACTATTGAAATGTTATTTATGTAGACATTTGTGATATATCTTAAGAGTAGAACGTTTGAAAGGTATCTACATTTCAATCCATTTTGAAAGCAAAATTTCTGAAAAGAAGAATAAATGACAAATATATTTGTGATGGAGATATGATAAATGACAATATCAATCTTTCAAAATAATGTAAACAAAGACATCATTTGTTTTTAAAATATTTTGGATCTGAACTGGACGTCACTCACATTAGTGGTAAGATTCTTTCCCAAACAAATTTTTAGTCAACTTCGATAATCCTCAAGCACTTTTGTATTAGCGTAAATGGCTTTCAGATCCAAGAAAAAAAATTGACATACAAACATTAACACATCACACACGTATCTGCATGTATTTTTGTTCACAAGAAGGAACGGTGCCTCAATTAGGACGAAAATTTGCCTAAGAAAATTAATAGTTTCTTATTAAAAGTATAGCTTACAATTTCAAGGCTGATTCAATATTTGAGGCAAGATAGTTGACAAACGACTTCCGTTACATATTTGATGACTTTTTAGAACGTTAGGCTGCATTGACGATATTGACGTCGTTGAAAATTTTATTTGGAATTATGTTTAAAGAGGGTTTACACCATTAAACAAATGATAGTTATCTCTTCTTCACTTCTCCATGATAAGGATCAATGATCACATCCACTTAAAAAGAAGTTCCTCAATGAAAAAATTACTTAAAAGCGTAAATCTTAACTACCACAAATGTAAAATACGAGTCTATTTAAGCATAGAAGGTAAGAGAATTATTCTAAGATTCTCTGTACGTAAGA
This sequence comes from Chrysoperla carnea, assembly GCF_905475395.1. Taxonomy (NCBI): domain Eukaryota; kingdom Metazoa; phylum Arthropoda; class Insecta; order Neuroptera; family Chrysopidae; genus Chrysoperla; species Chrysoperla carnea. The sequence continues at coordinate 42,685,897 of NC_058339.1, forward strand.
TGTGAGTTACCTACTTATTTGCTATAGTAGCTAACACATTTAATATTTATTTTCATATATACACCAAATAAAGTGTATTACTTAAATTTGATATTTTTTCAAGAATTTCATTTGATAATATTCTCTATTACCATCAAATAAGATAATCTCCATTTCTATCACCAATTAACATAATGATTAGAATAAAGAAATATAATAATATAATAACATCAAAGATCCTAATAAACCTGAAGATAGTAGGTATTCAACATTTCCTCGCATTCATCTCAAAGGGATTATATAACATAGAGGCTTTAAACCAGGCATGGGCGAGTTATTTTAAGTCAAAGTTACCATTGTTATAAGTTTATTGCGTGCCATACTCGTAAGTTAGTTACAGAAGTCTGAGTGGCTTCTCTAAGCCACGTTTGCCCATGCATGCTTTAAAGCATAGGAAACGCAATAAGTGAATTATTGACCGCTAAAATAGAGAAGGAAAAAAGGGGATCATCTTCCCTCTTTGTCTTACTGCCAGACAAAACGCGAATATTAATATTTTGAATTATTGCATAAACACGTACATATCTGTGTATTTCATAGAGATAATATAAGACAGACAAAGACAGATATACGCGTCCCTTTTGGAGGTCTCTCTCTATAACAATCATCCGTTTGGATAGCCACATTTTGGTTCTGTTATTACTTCTATGATTCATCTACATATAAAAATATGTAGGTAGACCAGGCATGGGCAAACGTGGCTTAGAGGAGTCCCTCAGACTTCTGACTTCTGTATCTAAAATACGAGTAAGACAGTGACAACCTATCCAGTGACAGCCAAAAATACGAGTTAGGCAGAGGGACAAGATTTTTTTTTACCTATCTCATTACTATAACAGAAACTGAGATAAGTAGAAGAGTCGTATACCCGTCTTGCTTTCTCCTCTATGAGCAATGCGGACTTGAATAAAGAGACACACAATAAAGTTTACGGCACACAATAAAGTTATAACAATGGTGACTCGCCGACTTAAAATAACTCGCCCATGCCTGAGGTAGACGAATGTCGTCTACATATATGTCACCGGGTTTTAGTAAGAATCGTTAGTTTATAGTCACATTGTTAACTGTCGATAGATTGTAAGCAAACTATAAGATTTACAATCTAAGGGGTCTATTTTCGTTTGATTATGAACTAACAATAGCCATTTGTCATACGTAAAAATTATAATAATAAGAGGAATAACTGTCTGATATTTTCAAAAAAGTAACTAAACAATGATGTATTTGTTTTAAGTTAAAAAAGAAAAACAAAATTATTGACCGTTTTATTGTTGAGATGTGATAATCTAAAGTTAAAAAATTTTAGTGTTGAACAGAAACGTCTCTAGTTAGAATATGGTGGTTGAAGAGAAGTAACTATATTAACATAATTTTCTAGTTATATTAATATAACTAGAAAACTTTATTTTGAATGTATACAAACAGTTGAATACTACAGCATTGTCTGACAACAAGCTTATAAACTCTTACTTACCGTGCATTTAATCCAAAACTTTTTTACAATATTGTAGGGATACAAACACCTTAAAAGCTCTACTTTATATTTATCTAAAAGTTTATTTGTGTATTAATAAACCGATATATATTCTATCAAATTGTAAATGAGTATTTTACACTATAATATTATTTTCTCATGATATATAAAACATGTTTGGGTTGGTTCTTTGTTTAACAGCCACCATCATTGTTTGTTTAAAGGAATTTATTATTAAACTTTATGTAAATTTGGATTTTTTATTATTATGTTATTTCTCCTGTGGTTTGATGTTAAACATGTACAACAAATAAAGCACGTTATGATTTACTTTACAATACAATAAGAAATTGTAAATTTAAAAAAAAAGTAGGATATTAATTTGTTTTGCTTTCAAATAAAATTTGTTCGTAATTTAAACCGATTTAAGAATTTATCTTTGTCGGATTGAGTTTTTAAAAAATAGAATTTTATAAAATTGTTAAGGGAGCAGGTTCGCATGATGCAAACTGGAGGTTTCGAATGCTTATTTCTCTTTTATTATCATAAAAAACTAAAATAAGCTTTTTTTCAATAAGACTCTTACGCAATAACTACTGAATTGATTTAAATGAAATTTGGTACATATATAGTCTAGAGTCTGAGAAAAGACATAGGCTACTTTTTAATGCGAAAAGGGCAAGGATATAGGTAGGTAAGGCGTTAAAAAGGGGGTTGAAAGGGGTGTGCTTCAAAAACTTAAAAAGTTCTGCATCGATTAGGCTGAAGTTTTGACACGATTTACAACCAGTTTCAAAATTGATTTTATCTATATTAACCTTCGGGGATAAACGATCGATTATTCTCAAATATATCCAAATCTGATATCAAATGAAATGACTTTCATGAAAGTTAGATCAGCCGTTTAAAATTTGTGAACTCTTTTATCGGGTGGGTGTACGAACTTGGCCTCAGCTTTTAATATATGTGTCTTCAAAATATAGGTGTAGGTACCCTTTTATGTACTTAACCGATTTGAAAAGTTATTTCACGTATAGAAAGCTTCATTATCAGCGAGTAACATGGACGGTTTTCAAAGAAAATCAGCACCAAAATTATATAATCAACGAAATTGTCAACAAAAGGAGGATAAGGCATATGAAGTGAAGGTTAAAACACAATAATCTTTGTATTTAAAATTAAGTTTCCCAGCGAAGCAGGTAGTTCACAGCTAGTAACAAATAGTTATATTCATAATAGTCAAAGAAAATAGTAGACTATTTTAAAGAGTAGAAATCGTAATATTTTATCGGAAATTGGAAGAAAACGACATTATTATTTTAAATAGAACATGTTGTAACGAAATAGAGGTATTGTTGAGTAGAGTTAATATAATTTATTGGAAGTATGCAGAAATTAGCGTTATTATTTCGATAAAAAACTTTCTAATTATATTTTACTTGAATTGAAATTAAAAACTACTTAAAATTGATATATTCGATAGTGAGATTTCAACAATTTTTTACATGTGTAGGTATGTTCGATTCACCCAAAATTTTGTTTTGTTTGAAAGTTAATTTAATGGAGAGTGTTCTTAGATTAGTTTCAAGAAAATCAGTTCAGTTTGGTGAGAGCTACAAGGAAACAAAATCGAATTTATCGGGAGTTTTTTCAATTTTGTAAATTTTTCTTTATATAATGTAATAATTTGACAATTTATTATATTAATTCAGAAATACCAACATACCAAAAGGTGAGAGAAGGTTGGAAAGTCGATACTCCCAAAAGGCACATTCTTGACACATTACCAACTTACATATCAATTTCTATCCCTGTAACTCAGTTTGGAGGAGCTTTGTAGGTATGCACAGCCTTGAATACCATCCAAAAACATGTTTTCTTGTCGTAAAAAAGGAAGAAAGAGGAAGGAAGAAAAGCAGGGAAGCTGTGCACCAAAAGGTAAACCATCGAAATTAACCTAGCTTACATACGAATTCCAACACTCTAGCTCAATTTTGAGAAGCTGTACAGATGTGCAGAGCCATGAAAATTGTCTAAATGTTGTTCTGAGGGTTACGAAACTGATTTATATAACACCCCATCCCCTCCGTTGCCTTTCGGTACAGTTCATAAATCTCTCTTTTCTGGGAAAATATGTCTAAAATATGGAACACGTTCATGTACAAAATGAATACAATCTATAATAGAACACATTAAAAATTTGTTCTGTTTTTCTTTTCTGTTTTTCCTGTTTTTGTTATTTAGTATGGAAAATTATTTATGTTATACCTTTGTTCAGTTATATAATAAAAAAATAAATAAATTGAATAATAAAATAAATTATTTAATTTAATTATTTCATTTTATATTTTGTTTCAGTGAACACAATTTTATATAATAATTAAATTTACAGTTTTTATATTTATTTAAAAAATAAAACAGCAACGTAGGTATTGCATTCAATTTTAGGTATTTCGATATCGAAAAAATTAAAATCTACAATTTAAAATTTTATTTAACAATGAATCATTCTTTTATACGTCTTTTGTCAAAAATTATATCGATTTCTCCTCAGCGCTTTAGGAGAAATTAACTATCAAAGTCAGTGCTTTTACCAATAAAGTTTTTCATTTTTTTGTAAATAATACGCGTTCTATAAACTGTACTTGAAATTCGTGTCTTGGAACTCTGCCTACTTGACACTACAGATTGAACAGATTATCTATATGTACTTATTTGACTTCTCTCTAACCTAAATTTTTCAAGATCCGCCTCTGGGCAGCAAATATATATTCACCTTCACAGTAAAAATAGAAATATGAGAAAAAGTGTTTCTACGATACGATCAGGGCAGTTTTCAATATTCAATACTGCCTAGTATTATACAACTGCCTTGTATTATACATATTTTGTAATCTAAACTAAATTTCGTATTAATTTCATACAGAAGATATATTTGAGAATAAGTTTATAAGCTCAACAAAAATCGTCCATCATTCTTTTCGTTTTTTGATAGATGTATAAAAAAATACATCTGACGTGATATGTACAAAGGTAATTGAATATAAAAATCGTATCACATTTCAAAAAAAAAAACTTTTTTAAATGAAAAAAAAAACACAAGCCACGTTGAATAAAGGTATTACCTTTGAGGATAAAAAAAACTGTAGATGATTGTACGTATTGTGTATAAAAGGTTTTTGTTTTCTTTTTGAAGTTTTCATTGATATGTTGTTTATAGTAAATAATAAATACTTATAAAATTGAGGTTTTAAATGTGTCTAATAAAATGTTCTTTACTGAACTTTCAATAGACAGGTGTTCAAACTTTTATGTGACAAAATTTATATTAATTATACGTAAAGTAACAGCAGAGCTATTCAAACATTTCAAATAAAATAATTTTGATATATCTTATATAAAAACGATATAAAGTAAATAAATTTTTATTTAATTTCACTTTTAGTAAGGGAGAGTGTAATACCTTATTTATATTATAAAGAATGCCCAATTGCTGCGTATCCTAGAACGCAATATGAAATAATCAGATGTCGATTTTTTGGTTTCGTATTAAAGTATCTTTATTTTTGACACTTGCGACAGGAAAAATTGATCTTATTCAAAAGATACGGTCAGATATTCCATATTATCTCATTATTTTTACTAACTTTTCTTTATATTAGCATTGACAAGGAGGGTAAAAATTTTAGATTGAAAATTTTAGATTAACCTCATCATGATTTCAATCGTCTCTTAAAAGCCACGACATGCATACCCGGTTGAAAACATTGAAATTCGCGACCGATCAATGAGGTTAAGAAACATTGGGTGCAGTACTTGGATGGGAGACCACTTGAGAACATTGTGTTCTGTTGCCATTTGATTATTTATAATAATTTAAATACTCATTGTTTTTATGGATGGATTATCTAAAAATTTTGACAGGTCGTTGCATTTATAGCCAAGAGTGTTTCATACTTTTGCATCCCGAAGAAAACGAAATAACGAATATTTAAAAATAACTGAAAAAATTGATGCAAGTAATATAAATGCCAAATGCGTTTCTACATTATTTTTTACTCCCCTATTAATTAATATTAACAGGATTCAGCTACTTAGTTAATAAATTCGATTTTCAAAGTATGAAACTTAAATTACTCATACTATAAATAATTTAAAAATTCAAAAGAAAAAAGTTATTCCCAAGTTTTCAGTTTTCATTTCCGTCGGCAATCCGTCTATAATTTTTTTGGTTAAAAAGTTATTTAAATGTATAATTTTATTATTATGCTAAGCGCTTTCTTAAATTTTGGTCTGTTGTCTTTTTTTTTCAAATCTAAAAGATGTTATATTTTATTATAAAATTTTACAAACTCATTATCTACTTAGTTGAGTAAACTTATATAACTCAACTAAACTATAGTAAACTTATGTAACAAATTTTATTTAGCCTGTAATTACTCATCGAGACATTCAAAGTTTTTCAATTATAATTATTATCACTATATAAAGAAAGTGAATAAAATTAACACATTACAAACGTATCTTTTATAAAGTGTCTTTTTTTTCACTTAACGGTATTAAAACACGTTTAAATGTTCTATTCTAGTAATTATAGTAAAAGGTTACTTATAAATTATTATATAGTATGTTTTATAAGTTTTTAAAAATTCTTTGAATTTGAGTTTCACCTTCAGGATAAGAGATAGATGATCATTTCAAATATTTTCAAAAGTAATGCTTGCCTTTTTGCCTTTTTGAATAAAAGGCAGTATATTTAAAGTGATTTTCGATCTCTTATCAGTTTCGAGTCCGAGTTGTCTTTTAGTTAACTTTAGGTCTCAAAGTCAAATTCCAAGTCTTTAATTTAAAATTTTGTATTAATTTAACGTGTGGGAAACTCTGAGGATCTAGCGCTGGAAAATCGACGCTCTAAAATATTAGGGCAAGGTCTTAAATTAAAGGCAAGGTATCTAAATAATCTGGAGAGTGGAAATAAACATAATAATAGCTTTGCTGAAGGAAAATAATAACTTTGCCGAGGACTGGAAATGCTTCTAGATTTTTTTTTTCAACAAGGCAAGACAAGACGCCCCCGTACCATGAACACAACATGGTCCTCAGCCTCCCGGTACAGTACTGCCAAGCTCCTCCAATCTAGCCTAACCTAACCTAGCCTACGAGATATATCTAATTAAAGTGTGACTAGCTTGTGGAATATGCTGTATATATGTATAAGATATTATCAGATCTACTGTGATTAAACCTTTTCGTTATTTTATTTTCACTCTACGTCTTTGAGGAAAGAAAGCAACAACAAAAACTAAAATTAATAGCTCTTTTCTAAAGAAGGAATTTTCTGTTCTGTTAACAAGAAAAGATCGAGTTATTTTCTGTGAAATAAAATTTATATGCAATTTTTTGAGCTCTCATTATTTTTTGTTATTTTATTTATATATAATCATTTAAAATATAGTTTACATATACGCTTACACTAATTTGTTTATAATTACTTGATGTAAATAAAAACAGTCCTTACAAAAAAAATTGTGTTTATAATGGGCATCCGTTCATACGTCTTTCTAGCAATGAATATATAAAATAAAATTAAATACATATTCTAGGATGTGGCACGTAAAAAATTCATGAGCACTAACTTTTTGCCGTTTAATAAGCTGCCGGTAAATAAACTTCTGAGTCAATGTGGAACTTTTTCTCTCATACGAAATGTATATGACACAGCGGCCATTATCGAGATAGAAAGGGAGGAGAAAATCAACCCTATAAATTTTTCAACCCTAGTAGCTTAGTTGGTTAAGGCGTAACCAATTCCGTTCGCGGTATGCCTAGGGTAGAGGGTTCGATTTCCGCCGTGACAACAACAATTAATTTAATTAAGAGTTATGATGGGCGGGCTAAATTTTATTCTATCCCTAACGGTTTAATACAAGCAAAACTCAAAATTTTAACGTTTCTAAAACCCATGTAAATTTTACAAGCATCATATCTCAAAAACTATTAGACATACGGAGCTGTGAGTTGGCTTCAAGCAACTAATTTCAAATGTTCACAATTTTTGAATTGAGCTTCAAAAACTGAAAAAAGTCCAAAAATTTTTCAATTTTTCACGAATAGGTCCAAAGAGGTTCAAATATCATACAGAAAAAAGCAACCTTACATCGCGAATTCGATTTTAGTTGTTTTTTTGTAAGATCTTAATGGCGTATAAGAATAATAGTAAATTCTAAAAATAATACAACACTAAAACTATAGAACTTTTGGAAAATTCTTTTTAATTTTATCACTAAGATGCTGAGAAATTGCATTTAATTCTAAGCGACTGCATTCAGTTCCTTTTGAACAGTACCCAAATAGAAAGGAAAAATTTAATTGTTTTAACTTGAGACTGCGATTCTTCGGAAACTCTTCAATTAAAATACAAATTGTACTGAGAACTTTACTATTAGAGATTACGTGTTTTTTTTTTTGATTGATCAAATGGTATAAAAACAGTGCCACTTTTCAAATTGGCAACATTAAATCGTGCCACGCTGTTTATTCTGAAATCTTTTATTACAGTGAAAGTAGAAATGGATACATTTTCAGTCACATTTTCCTCAAAAATAAAGACTTATACCCTTCACCCACACTATCATGGAGTATCCTCACCGACCTTTCGTCTTACTGCGCAAGTATCTCATTATTATGGCTGACATCGTAATGGTAACAGCTGCTGTAGCAGCACAAGTAATGGTAAACTGCACAAGTAATCACAATAAGGTGGAGATGATACTCTCCTCTACTCGCAAGTATGCCTCGTGTTGCTTTTGACTTGAGTACAAAAAACCGCTTTTTAATCGAAATCAGGCAATGTAAGTCAAGGCTAGGTGAGACGCCACAAGTATGAACTCAACATTCCCGTTTCTCACTCGACTAATGCTACTTCGGGAGATTGTAGAGCAGGCTTAAGAAACATTCAATGAGGGTAAAATATGACCTAAAAATAGAGCTCTTCTACTCACGAGTTTTTTGTCTGTATATGTTATATGTATGCGAAGCTTGAAGTACCGTCAAAAAGATGAAGGGAATTAATAACAATAGAACAGTATTTCTTCTTCGTAACGTTTTCTTAGTCAATGTATGGATTAAATACCCTTGAGTCATTAACTTTATGAATTTGCTTTTGTTCTGCACTGTACGAAAGTATATACTATGCGAATGTTGTATATAAAGATATCTTTTTAAATGCATGTATGGTATATAGGTATTTATATTTTTAGAACAATATGTTTTTGTTCGAAAATTGGGTAGAAACTCTTATGCTTTCTATATTTATTGCTATTGTACAATAAAATAAGAGATTAAGGCTATAAAAAATTTTGATATGGTTTGATTTTTGTGAAAATTTTTTATTTCAGTATTATAAGAAAACATTAAAAAATATAAGTTCATTGAATTCAATGTATATACATACAAAACAAGAGAAAACAAACAATTGACTGAGTTAGTTGCTGAAATACCATGTATAGACAATGTTAATTGCCCAATCGTTTGTTTTATTAAATCTTATGTGATGTTATTAAAGCTTAATTTTTTTAATTAATTAAGAATTATTCAAACTCCAGATTCTTGGAGAGCACAAAATTTAACGTTCCATTTTATGTATCTACTTTTTCTTAAAAGATTAACTTGGTCTTTAGAGGAGGAAGTTATTAAAACCAGCGTATACTTGACTGCCCCATTTTATTTTAGCTATAACTATGTAATACATCATCTACATAAATACTATTATTATTTACAGTTTTAAATTATATCATTTCATCTAGGGCTAGATCATGTTAGCTTAAGCCATGGATTCATATCTGAAGATGAAAGACGTTATAAGAGAAAATTTCCAATTGTTCTTAAAATCAACTGCTTTCAAGGTCAAGACCAAAGTCAGCATTAAGTTTGCTTTTAAAATACAACAAATTTTGTGTCGATTCTTTTTTACCCGTGGTGCTGGTTTTGTTAAACTAAGGCGTCGTGAAAATTATAATAACTCCAAGTGTTTCTTCATTTGTGAATGTCATTTAGAATATTTTAACTAAGACAAATACAACAATTATTTTCTTAAATGATTAATGATTTCGGAGATTGTAACATATAGCAGATACATAGAAAAGCGAATAAAACACTGTGCTACAGGAGTGATCAATTATTAGTTATACATTATTGAACTAAAATTTAAAAAAAAAGTCTAAGAAATCACTTTGATTTTACTTTTAAAATTTTATATATTGGTTCATTTAATTTCAGACAAAGAGCTCACCGTTTTCTATCTTAAAATCAGTTGATTTTATTTGAATCAGAAAAATTGATTCAAATAAAATTCGTCGCAAATTCTATGCTCCACATTTTTCATAACATATGGTAACATCGTTACAGCAAGAGAAACCGAGATAATCGCAATAAAAAACGTTTCTTTACTTTAAACCTTTAATAAATTACGACGCAGACAGGAGATTTGATAAGACTTTTAAGACAACTTTTAGAACGCCAAAATGAATCAATATACGAAAATTGACCTATTATCTCTCATTCTGAGGTTGATCACATTTGTATTCTATGTATGCTGTGTAAATTAATTATACCTTTAGATATGTGATTATTATAATTAATGGAATGTCAAACTTAAATTTAAAGATAAGTTACTTATATTTGCCACATTATTAAGAAAATATAGTTCAATTAGAAAAAAAATGATCTAATTGAACAAAATATATATAAAAATTCTAATTTTTTGTGATAGTTGTGTTTTTGTGGCAAGTGCTACGAACCTAATATTTAATATTCATCGATTTTGCATACATATCAGATATTACCCACTGTTTCCGTGAATCAGCAAAGAGTCCAAAATGGAATGGAATGTTGATTGAAGCTTGTGTATTGTTATTTCTAAATTTCAAAGTCGTATGTTGTTTAAATCTACTTTATACATATTTTTAACAATTTTGTAAGTTTATATTTATCTATACATCCATATTGAGTAAATGAAAGCGGAGTTTACTTAGCTATATATGAAATTAAGATACAGAACTAACTGATTTATAAAATGAAAATTTCATAAATCTCATTTATATCCTTTATACTTTTGATCTACTAAATCTCTACGTTTTCCTCTAACTTTATTACAGGTTGGTAATATTTTATTGATAGTACGTTACTGTATTTAATCATTTTAACTTATTTTCGATATAACTACTATAAATAAGCTTTGCGTCGTCTAAATATTATGTTACCAAAGTATTATTAATTATATACAACGAATTTGATTTGTTATAGTAGGGTAAGATGTAGTACCAAGAGTATATGTCTATTCGATAGAAATTATATGATAAACAAAAACAAAATTTAGTTACTAGAAAGAAAGCAACAGAAATATCAAATAAATCTTTTTTTAGTGTTTGACTTTGAAACAAAAAAAAATTGGATGTTTTATTCACCCCGGATCAATAAAGACACTAGTTGAAACAGATACTGGACGCTAAGAGAAGAGGACGCGACGCCTGTAAGCGAAACTTGTTAGAATGTACGTAGACGAAATTTCAATGTTCACATACATTGTATGATAGTTCTAAAGAGTAAACTGTAACTATTACATGTGAGGAGATGACCTACTAGGTGGGGGGTGGGTGATTCTACGAACGTTAGTTTGTAAACCATGATACCATGATACAAGGTTCATGGAATAAGATCATCCATGATTCACACTTCTAGTACCATAGTTCACACATTTTGTTGAGATATAACAGTTCTATAAACATATAATTTCAAAAAATGGATTTAAAGAACACATCGAAGTAAATTTTGATTCCAGGTACTACACTTTGTCCTATTATATATATCTAAGTTCTTTGATAATGATGTATGCCATTAGATTAATTGGAATAATTGTAATTAAAATAATTGATATGTTTCATCTACTTTTGAATCTTAACATTGAAACTGCCAACCATAGTGACTCAGTTCAGTAATTGGTATGACTAGAATATGATGGGCTGGTGTATGGGTGCATGGTATACTATGTATATGCATCAGGTGTACTTTGCCTCTCCTAATAATTGAGGAGCTAGTAATCCGCTAATCATCAACGGAAATATAGTATCAAAATTGATCTTATGGGCTACCTGTATACTTCGTGGGCAGTCAATATAACCTTACCAAACATTGAAATACTGTTTTAAAATTTGAAAAATTTTTATTACTGCAAATTTGATATTTTGATTAAGCATTTGAAAAAGAGGATTTTTAATTACTTCTACCTATTAATTAAACGAATATATAAACATGATCTGATAGGCAAATTTTTTTCATATAGAGAAACAAATTGATATAAGAAACTAAATTAAATATTTTTAATAAAATATAGTATACACTGATAAAGAATTTGGAGCATCTTCGATCAAAAACTCAACTATATGGTCCGGGTCCGGTGCGAGGTGACTGCGTTGAGATTATAAACCAATCAAAGATACCGTCTTATCCGTCGTGTAGAACCAAGATTCAACTTCGTAAACCCAATTAGGTGGGAGATATAAGCTCCCAGTTTTGAAATAATTCCGGAGGGTATTCTTGCAAAAAATTTTGTCCATCTAACTATATGAAAGACAAAATTTTGTAAAAACTTTATGGATGCGATGGGAAAAATAAATGAAATGTGAACCAAAGTGGTGCATAGATTCATTAAAACCTATCTGCCCATGCAGCCATGCAGCGTCGGCTCTACCTCCAAATCAAGGTAGAGGTAGATCGTCCTTAACCGCCATTTTTTTCCAAAATTTAACTGGCATTTTAATAATAAACTTGCACCCTGGAGCCTGGAGCGCCCGCTCTGCTTGCTCTACCCTTGGCCCATTGCCGCGGCCATGTCAGAAAAGTCTTCCACGAATTATCCTCATTTTTAGTGATTTATATCTGCCTCTTAATTGGCCACTATCTCCTAACGATTTTTTCCCACACATTTCCCGTATCAATATAAAATGATGACAAGCTAAAAATATATGTTGAGTAACAAACACATCAGATGACTTTGATTTAGTTAAATGTGACATGAAAATTAATGTGTAAGTATTATGTGAGAGATAACATTTTCTAAAACTTGACGCTTATTATAAGTTTATACAATGTTATTTTCGTTGTAGATATAAATGATATACGTTAACGTATATTATACACTCAAGTTCAATAGTATTTTAAAACTTTAAAAGTACAATAATACTTGATAACGATGTTGTTGTAGCGGATGGTTAGGCTACATATAATATACTTTAACAATAATATCTTTGAACTTTCACCTGTGAACCATGTACGAAATACAGAATGATTTTCATATGGTTTATCTTTTAAATTATATTTATATCATTTATTTTATTAATATTACTACAATCCTGAATAAATTTAATCACGAAACTTTCATTAATTTACTTCAATTCTCCTTTATCGTAGCCTTAAATTATTTTTTGTTTTCAAATGCTATTCAGTACATAACAAGGAATTAATTTTTATACCATGTGTATATGAAATATACATAGTATATTAAGTTTATTCCCAAGTTTGTAACGCTTAAAAATATTGATGCAACGAAAAAAATTTGGGTATAGGTGTTCATAGAGTCATCTAATTAGTCCATTTTCGGTTGTCTGTCTGTCCGTCCATCTGTGAACACGATAACTGAAAAACGAAAAAAAATATCAAGCTGAATTACAGCGCACCCGGGACGTAAAAAGTGAGGTCGAGTTCGTATATGAGCTAGGTCAATTGGGTCTTGGGTCCGTAGGACCCACCTTGTAAACCGTTAGAGATACAACAAAATTTTAAATGTAAAAAATGTTCCTTATCAAAAAATAAATCTGTTTATTCATGAAGGCACACATATATAGGCATATGTGTAATGTGATAGAGTAATCAACACTGTCTATACATGGTATTTCATCAATTAACTCAGTCAATTGTTTGTTTTTACTTGTTCGAAATAAAGTAGAAAGCATAGTAAATGAAAATTAAACAAATATTTTGCTAATAGAATCTAAAGAGAACGTTTTCTCAATGCTAAGGAGATACGTTTTCAACAAGAACTATTATTAACGTATGTTTTAAATTTTCACCATTTTTTCAAATAAAATAAATTTGCGACAGTAGAAATTACTGTTCGTTTTTAGAAAACAGTGTAGGAAATGAAACTTATGGTAGAAATGAATATTATAGCACGTATTTTTGCAATAATATTCACGTGTGTGTTGTCATTAGAGTAGAAGAAGTAGTTTTTTAAGCTATGGGAATCAAGTAGTTTGAAATTATTGCATGTTACTTTTATAAGCATAGGACCGAGGGCAAAATTAGTTTATCATGTAGTTATATATGACTTAACGTTTAAAGAATTTAATATGTTTACTAAAGTTAGTCATAAATATAGTCATTGTTTTTGCTTTTTTTTGAATGTCTCTCTCTTTCTTACTGAGTCAATGTCTATAAATCAAGAATTTCCATACAAATAAATTTCAATGAATTACGTGGAAAAAAATTGAAACTGTTGTCTTAGTAGACACAAGAAAATTGGTAAATCAAATCATATTAGATTAAAAATTCAATTATGTTTTTAACGATATTATTGTCAAAAGATGTTCCTGTTTGTTTACTTGAAACTTGGATAGTACGACTTTGATTCTCAACAGTGGAAGCTTGCGAAATATAATGCGTGAGAAAGTAAATTGTTTCAATTGTCGATGTAAAGATAAAACTGAAGCAATATATGCTGCTGAAAGTTTTCGAGGTCTATCGTTATGAGCACCAGATGGATATCGGTACAACTCCAATGAAAAAGTGGGTGAAACCTCCGTCATTACTACTTCCTTCTTTTAATATTTTTTTCTTCAATCACATCATGAAAGTTAATGGATGTAGTAAGTTAAAAATAATACGGGCTATCAAAACCTTACGAGTACGAACAAATAGCTTATACGAATAATAAAGCGCCTTCTGTTATCGGACTAAGATTAATAAAACTGTAAAATATTTAGTGCTAATAAATAGTGAACATATCTTTATAATGAATTCAATACGTTCCACTTTAATACGTATAAATATGTATGATTCCTTTGAATTTCAAATTTCAACCATAACTTGAATAACTTCTTGTTATTCGACAGACTTTGGTAAATAGAATCACTATAGTATGTTTATCAACAAACTTTGATAGGATCATGTAATGTTGACGATAATAGAATTAATAACTTTCTTACAGGAACTTATTGATTTCACCCTGGAAATCGAGTCAAAACGTTTTATGAAATCTTTATGTTATGTTGCATCGATAATGTCCTGTTTGGTTGTATGCCTTTGGTCACATATATATTCTATGGGCGTGCTATTGCACCCAAACAAATTAGACGAACAAATTTTTTTAACGATGAACCTCTTTGGCCGTTTTCAGTGCTACTAAATGTGCAGTAAAACACTTGGGGCGTAGAATATGAGACTTAGAAGCTTCCACGTACCATAATGATCTAGTCATTCCATAAACCTCTGTTGCTTTAAGATTTCAGTTTCTAAGATTTAAGTATGCTTATGTCTACCATATTGACTACTTAACGTCATTAGTGATTTTCGTAATTTGTCTGATATTATAATGAATTTCAAAAATATGATTTGAATACGACGTATACAAAAGTCAATATAAACGATTTACAAACAAATTATAATCTTTTTGATATTTACTTCATGTGTAATCAGTTCTATTATTCGAACGGGGTTAAAATCCTGTTGAGCATTGAATAATAAACTTTTTATTGAAACTTTCTGAAAACTTGTATGTTTTTAATACTAAGAGAACCATTCACCAATAATAAATACTTTATGGGACAAGCAATTTATTCCATTCATTCGTAAATAGTGGTTTTTTAGAAATAAAAATTCATGTTATATAAAATATAATTTGCATATAATTTGTATTTTAATTATAAACAAATAATTATACGTGACGCTTACGTTGGGATTTCTATCAGTTCGCTCAGCCTCAATCAACCGTTATATTTTGAAGTAAACGTGAAGGACTATTATTGGAGTAGGCATAAATTGTTTTTTTGGAGAGATTCATTTTTCGAGTCAGAGAATTATCTATAGTAAAGAAATTAAATGGTGGAAACGCAGATAAACTGTGCAACATATTAATGTTTAATATATACTGTATATTTATTTGCGCTTCCGCCATATATATAAATATAATTTTATCACTCTATCCATTCCACCAAACATTTGTTTTTACACGAAAACCTTCTGTGATAATCTTGTTCATGAACTCGGAATTTGGATGGTGGAGTTTATGAGAAGACATATATATTTGAGAAACGAGAATGGAAAATTTTAAGAAGATAGTTATTTAGAAGATAGTTTAAAGAATTAAGAAAATTCATGTTATTCAAATCAAAACTAAAATTGTAAAATTTAAGTTTTAAATAACCAAAAACGTACGCGTTACTGGACATATAAAATGTAGAATTCTGCCATTTAATTCGTAAAAAAATGAAGTTTTACAGTAATCAATGTCAAAATATTTTACTTAATCAGAAAGTCATTAGTTTAACTTCCAAGAGCCTCATCGCCTATGAATTGTTTGACTAAATTTTACTTTACACAACTTCTTAAATATTGATTGCATTTATACATGGTCAAGTTTTCAACAACAAGTATGCAGTATTTCCTCGTTTATATTTATCGTTAATATGTAATTAAGTGTCAAGAAAACAGTTGTAAATTTGACATTGGAGTACTGTTTAAAACTTTTGCTATTGGTTGGGGCCTTGGTGAAATTTTTATTAAAGTTCTCAATAAACTAAAACATGACACAGACATTTTGTAACAGGAATTAAAATTAACCAACAAACTCATTTTTCACAATTTGTGGTAAGAAATCTGAAAAAAAAATTGTTTTTCGTTTTCGCTTTCATTCTACCTGTTAGAACAGGCTTATGTAGCAAAATAGGTGTAAAAAAAAACGGAACGATTAAGTTGCTATAAAGAACATGTGTGTCTACTCTGACTAGGTTTAAGAGAACTGAACAATTTGCAGGTTAAATCTCACTTATGGTAAAAATTTGCTATGACCAAGAACCTTCCCATAACCAAGAAATATCCTGTTAACTTATCTACCTAATACAAAGATTACACAAATACTCTAATATTATGTAATCCCATTAAGGTAGTTATCTTTTGAATCAATGAAATTGTTTATTTATTGAAATAAATTCAATTTTATAACGAAAGAAATAACTTACGCCAGAAAATCTGACACCACAACCTAGCTTGAATAGTTTAGTGATGATCTATTAACAGAAGTGAGGCCTGGTATAAGCTTAATGGGGATGCCAGCTAATGTTTTTTATCATTTCAGGTGAAGAATTTTCACTGTACGGACAGAAAAGTGAAGTTGGTTTTTGAAAATCTTTGGAAGTATGCAAAATATTAACGTTTAAAACTACAAATTAAACAAAGAGGGAGATATGGATTAGTGACATCATTACATGGTATCCCCATAAAGACGTTCTTAAAGAGATGGACATCTCTTTGAATGCTTATAGCTTCTTTGTTTTTTAATCAATTTTAATTTAAATTTCAAATTTTGTGACAAATTCAACTAAGTCAACTACAGTA
The DNA here is from genome assembly GCF_905475395.1 of Chrysoperla carnea. Lineage (NCBI taxonomy): Eukaryota > Metazoa > Arthropoda > Insecta > Neuroptera > Chrysopidae > Chrysoperla > Chrysoperla carnea. Next base: position 42,703,079 of record NC_058339.1, read on the forward strand.
TTGTTCTTTAGACATGTTAAAATTTGGACTAAGATTATAATTATTAATTAAAAGCTTGCTATGGGTTTTGCATATACTGATGGCTTGTTTACACCAGACAACTACCTTAAGTCAATTTTTCAGAAAATGAAATTCATTCCACAGTAAAGTAGAAATTATAATAATGTGATTAGATCATTCTGTAAAATTGCTGTTGTGTGAGATGGGTGAGTGTTGATAAAGTTTATTTTTGACATTATCATTTTTATCTTAACTGTATTATATCATAATATAAAATCGTTTTTTAACGACTTACAACAATACTGACAAGAACAGTAACAGTCATTAAATTTAACACGTGACTTTATTTTTTAAATCTAAATTTATCACAATAATAATAAATAACACTCGTAATAGGTAAACTTATAGAATCTGTCATAGTTTAGCAACGATGTAGAAGGTATTAAATTATTATCTAATGTTTTTAGCACCGAAGCTACAAAAGAAGAAGAATTTCGCCTCTTAATAAAATTAACTTTTATCAAAATAAAATACTTTAAACAGAAGTATAATTTTTAATGATTAAGAAAAAAAGGTTTAAAGGTCTATTATTACCATTCAAAAGAAAGTCTTCAATAATTTATAAGCAATAACCTACGTTTTTTTCATTTACTTTTTTATAGGAGCTAAAATATTTTAACATCACCCTGAGTACTTTTTGAATAAAAGTAAAGTACCCAATTACCCTAATAAATGATTTCTTTAGACTAAAATAGCTTCAACTTCGTCATATTTGGTTGTCCCTATCTCTAAATCAGTGTCCTTACCCCATTTTATAATAGAATAATTAACCTGATATTACAACAATGTGTGAGACAAGAACTGTTTTATTCTATTTATTTTAAGTAAGAATGTTTGTTTGTTTGTTTCTTTATTTGTGTGTTTGATTGTTACGCTTTCACGTAAAAACTAGCGAATAGATTTGAATGAAACTGTACAACAATATAGCTTGTACATCAGAATAACACATAAGCTATAATTTATAAATATCTATTTAAAAAAATTTAATTTATTCTGACATTTTACTGCTTCATCTATGATCATATCATTTTAAATCATAAACTAAAGATATCTGTTCAAATTTATAATAGTAAATGTCAAACAATTCATTGCCTTCTTTTCTGATGAATTATGACTATTTTAAATTTAAAAAAAATTGAAAATTGTGCAAATATTTTAGCGGTGTAAAACAATTCCTTCGAGTCTCAAATGGAATGAGAATAAGTGAGATCAAGAGAGGTGGGGGCTATAAAGCGGTGGTTTTTACTTTTATGTCCAGTGAAGCGGGCTGGTATCAAGCCTAGTATAACGTAAATTAAAATAATGTAATTATTATTTGTCAACCCATTCTTCTGTTTCTGGATCATAAAAAAAGTAAATTCCATCTGTGAACTTTTGTGGTGTGAATTAGTACCTAACTAATTCTACATTCTACCTACGTAAAATAAATGTAGGTATAGTAAATTAGTGTCTGTCTTTATTATTAAACTTTCTTTTGAAAACATTTTATTTTGTATATTCTTTCTTTAATATAATTATTCATGTTTTATATTATATACCTAAATATAAATCTTATTATTCATCAATTTTACATTTTACCTATGTTTTTGTATATACAAAAAAAAAAAAAAAAAATGCTAAAAAGCTTTAAGCAATACAAATCATCACTGCTGTGTTGTGGTTGGTGTTTTTCTTTGTGTTATGTACAAAGAAAATTATGTTTTTTTACGAGTAAATACAATGTACTTATTCTTAACATAATAAAATGGTTCTTTAATAAAAAAAAACATAATTTTGAAATAAAACGAAAATATACAACTATAATTTATCATACAATATTATACCATATGAAACGGCAAAATTCGTACAGCATCTAAAAGAAGTGCAAGCAATTATGGAATACCGTATGTTATTTGGGACTTAATTTTTGTTTAATATCCAAGTATTCTATTATCAGTTCTTAAAAGTACTATAATATAAATAGGTCTGATAAAGGTCTTGAACGGTAACTATAGTTACACCCACTGGTAGTCAATTGATCGAAATTGTAGTCGGCAAGTTATTATTTAAAATTATAGAAAACTATTTGTTATTTTATGTCAATATAAATCTTAAATGTAGTCAAATGACATACAAAGACAATGAGTACGTACTATAAAGAAAGTGCCTTTTTACCCTGACTATACAATAGCGAGGGTTATGTGTTTGACCGGTATGTATGTATGCTCATCTGTTCGGACCTAGCTTCTAAGCTATTTATCATAATTTGACAAATAAGGTATCGTTAAAAGCGTCTTAATTGGCCGCTGGCTATAGGCAATGTAGCGTAACATTAAATTGGATATGGCCCTCTCTAGAGGACATAAAGTTATGATAGCACTTTTCAAATATATATATGTTGTTATATTTTCTCATGAAATTATAAACCCAAAATGCTTTAAATAAAGTTCGAAAACTAAAACTCCGATAGTTACAGAATCGCGCTCTTAAAAGTATGAAAACAAGAAAATATTTTCATCTGAAATTGTTATGATATGTAAAATCGTCATTACAGTCGGGGGACCTCTAAGATGAAACAGTTTTCCACAGGATCGAAAAGAGGTTGACTGTAATGACGATTTTACTGACCATAACAATTTCAGATGAAAATACTTTCTTGTTTTTATACTTTTAAGAGCGCGATTCTATAATTGTCGCGGTTTTGACATTAACACGTGACTAGCTAGGCTTATTCGACGTGCAATCGCGTATTTAAGAACTGAAAGAGTTTTAAGCAGAATTACTTGAGCCGTTTTTTAATGGTAATAAAAAAAACTGGAAATAAAATAAACAGAATCTGAAAAGTCATACGACTTAAGTATCACACCAACTGCCAATTTATTTTAAAATTTTTTCAGTAAGATAATGATTTTCCATTAATTCAAAATTTGCTTTGTAATAGTTAAAACGATGTAGTGTATCTATAAGTTTATGGTTTGTTACGATTTTTTTTTATCGATAAGAAAATAGATTAAGGCAAATTAATAAGGTACAACTATTAATAATACAGCTATCAACAAAGAAACCAAGACATTCCCGACTAGAAATTTTCACGTGCTCCCAATTGGGACCCAGCTTGGTTGCCCAATTGGGACCCCAAATTGGGCTGTAACGCAGAAACTTATTTGGGGCCCGGTGGGGCGATCCCTATTGGTTCCCGATTGGGCAGTCCCTATAGGTTCCCGATTGGGCAGTCCCTATAGGTTCCCGAATGTGCAAGCCCTATGGGTTCCCAATCGAATAATCTCGGTCTGTTCCCGCTTAATTTACCTTATTGTAAATCATTTGCCCCTTGTTAATCAATACAATCATGATGTAGCCTATAGCTTCAAATTAAAAATAAACTGAAAATTACCAAGCAAATTTTTTTATTTATAAATTTATAAAAATACAATAGATCCAGTCAATAGAATGATCATTTTTTTAAACGAAGAAGACGATGGCCATCCCAATCTCGAGCACCTTGTATCACTGTTGTCATTGCCTTCAAAATTTCTTTATCGTCTAGTGGGTTTTCGGGACTGGAAGCTAGTTTTTTAATAAAGACATCTATAATAATTTAAAAAAAAAATTATTAATGAAAGAACTATTTTTTTTAATAATCACAATATAACTTGTGATCGAAATTTTTACCTTGTATACTTGAATAAAAACTAGTGCGGAGTTGTTTCACGAAATCTTCTGATCAGTAGACGTCCAAGTTCACATTTTACATAACCTCAATATCCAATTGACATTTTCAATTACATTCAAAATGTTTGTTACACACGTGTCAAAATAATAAAATTCAATTAAACGTAAATGCACTTAAAAAAATTTCATTATATAGTATGATGCTGAATTTTTATAAATTAAAATACCAAAAAAAAACTATAAAAAATCACTTATTTTCGATTCATACTCGACCGTACATAATGTGTTTTTATTATGACAAATAAAAAACTTCTCGCAGCGCCATCTGGTGAAATGTTTTAAATAAATAAAACGCGGAAAGTTCAAAAATGAACAACTGATACTTTTGATGCAAATAGAAGGGAAATAGGAATAACAGAATAATATTAAGAGAAAAAAATAGATTATGTAAAAAACGAAAAGTTTATAAATACTCAAAGTACAGAGTTAAAAGTGAAGTAAAGCGTTTTGAATTAAAACTTTTTTAGGGAAATTATTTTTTTCTAACTATTTACTTACTATAAAAAAATAACTTAAACAAAAAAAAATTAATTGAAAAATTATGATTGTTTTTAATAAAGTAGGAAATTTTTTTAAATCAATTAACTGTATTAAGATTAAGAACATATATATTTGCTTTATTCAAAGCAATCAAATTTTTCAAAATCAGGTAAAAATAGAGTAAAGATTATTTAATTTTTACACCGGGCTATCCCAACGTGTTCCCAACCAGGTCCCACTCAAACAAAACCGTTGTGTTTATCATTTAATTTAATTTGGGCTTTCCCAATAAGTTACCAAATAGGCCCCAGTTGGGAAAAACTATTTAAAATCGCCTATTTTTACATTGGGCTATCCCAAAAGGTTCCCAATTGGATCCCAATTGGGATAGACCTATTTTAATTTAATTTGGGCTATCCCAATAAGTTACCAAATAGGCCCCAGTTGGGAAAAACTATTATAAAATCGCCTATTTTTACATTGGGCTATCCCAAAAGGTTCCCAATCGGATCCCAATTGGGATAGACCTATTGGGCCATGCCCCAACAAATCCCAAGCGGGCCCCAATATAAGTACTGGGACAATTTCTAGTCGGGTTTATATAAATCATAATGTTATAATTTTCATTGTGTATTTACCCTACGCTCACCACTCTATATTTTAAATGGAAAAGCAAAAATGGAACACTTTTTATTTTTAGTACTTTTTTTTCTGACTTAATTTAAAAAAATCATAAAGAATGTAATCATTCTAAATTAATATTACTTTTTGCAGGTATTACAAAGGATGTTGTATTTTTGACACACAAAAATTTAATATATCTTCTTCCAGTGCTATCTGACCTTTGACCTATTCATTTGTAGAAAACGACCTAAATATGCAAACCCTTTTTAAAAAAAATTTACCAATTTGTACTTAATTAATCACTAGACCAAAAGGTGTGTAAATGATAATTACAAAATTCAAAACTTTAGTTTCTTTTACCTGACTTGAGAACGTGAGATATGTCTACTAAAATTGATAATATATTATAGGAAAAAACTGTGTGAGACTGTGAATTGACGAAAATTTTTAACATGCTTTTATTTCAAAACGTCGGATTGATTGGAAACTTCGCACACTTTTCAAGAACTGATGACAATACAACAGTTTAATTTAAAGGATGTCTGATTATCCCGATCAGGATCTTTAGGGTTAACGATTTTATAATGTAAATTATATATATATATATATATATATATATATATATATATATGTATATATAATTCTGGTGGAAGCGCATATAACATTCCATAATATTAATAATTCATAGTTTAAATTATAGGTACCTGAATTAAAAAGTAGAAAATAAGAATTAGTTTGCAAAAAAAGTTTTTGTAACCAGTTAAACTAGAAAGTAAAAAATTAATTCAACTTAGAGCGATTAAGAACAAGATTATTTTTTCGTAAAAAAGTGTGGGTTGCTTTTTGAGATATCATATTGTGCTTTACTTTTTCCAAGATCTGTCAATAAAATATTTACAATAATTCAAAGGAAGCATATTACGCATTTTACCAGAAAATGCTTTATTTCTTAATAGCTCTATTTTTTTAGTTCAGCTAGTTACAAAAGCGTGTTTTTTAGTTTTTTTTTTTAATTTTTTAAAAATATTTTTTATTACTTCTTTATACATAGTAAAATAAATATTTTTATCGTGAAAAAATCCAGCGTTAAGTTTTAAATGGAAATATTCATTTAGAAAATATTCCAATTCATTTAGGAGCTGGTGCACAAAAAACATACATTTTGAATTCAGTCAAATTGAATGTAAAATTTTCTTTGATGCCCTTTAAAATGATAGGGTGTAAATTTGAAGTTTGTTTGGGGCTTTGCATATCCCAAGTACCACAATGCACTTGCAACCTTGGGAGCTTGTGCCCAACTGTTTTTGAACGACTTTTTCAAACAATTTAAAAATTTTATTGGTTTGAGAGGTACGAAATTTTTCACAGACTTTGAAGTAATAATAATGCAAATATTAAATTACCTGATTTTCGAACGGCAATGGGAAAAAATCTGTACATAAACGAAGGTCGGGCTCACAAAAACTCTCATAAATATCATTAGAATTTTTTTATCATGTATAATTAACAGACAGAACCTCTCTGGTTTCGTTGGTAGACAAGCAAGCAATAAAACATTAATTGTATTATGTAAATGATCTGAATAAATAAATAAATAAGTAAATAAAACACTTGAGGCAATCAGTGTAAGAAAACGATAATAATTAAGCATTAGAATTATTATTATCATTTCCAATATACAGTGTGTTCAATTAAGTCGGCATAATTTGAAAAAAAATTTTCAGTGCATTCTAGGGGAACAATAACAAAATGTATGTTTAATAGATGAAGAATATTGGATATCTGGCCGCAGTTTTTAATTAGAATCAACTATTTTCAATACATCTTGTCAAAAGTGAAAAAAGAGTTAAAAAAATACTTTTGTCTAGGGCAAAATAAAAAATTTAATTAAATTCTTCAATAAATCTCGTATTTGATTGTTAAAATATTATATTTGAATATTTCGCGTTGCGTTCTATGTGGGACTTTTTATCTAGAATAATAAAAAAGTTTTCCATATGCTGATTTAGTAAGATACTTTTGGTAGTGAAAAATAATTTATGAAATTTGATAAAAATTAAAATTTATGCAGAAATATTTTTTTAATATTCTGATTTTGAATCACAAAAGTACATTATTGTTTTATTATATTAAAATTAAAAGTCGGAATTTTTGATAGGTATATAACGTGACCCAAAACACGAGCCGTAATGATGTGACATCATATAGGCAAAAATAATATGCATTAATTACTAATCTGTTGATGGCTTTCACAGTAATTGTAGATTATGTTATCATCAACTTTATTTATACATATAATAACTACATACATTGAATTGATCAGTCTTCAGTCTACCTGCATTCTCATAAAATATCCTCATTTCAATACGAATACTGTCATATGGCATGATGTCATAAAACATCTTACAATATATATAAAAGTCAGCCTCTATTACAAGCGTAAGAAAGCTTGATCATTCGAACGAGATGTAGAGTTTACTGTATTAAATCAGTAAAAATTCTAAGGCTTCTAAGGTTTTTTTAAAATAGATATCACCAAAAAAATAGTGTATATCACATGTATATAACCAAATATGTTTTAGAGAAAAAAGTATGGCATCTTTTCAACATTTGTTCTGTGAAAATTTTGTGACGCAGAGTATAGCTGTTTTAAATTTCATAAAAGTTGGTGTACTTCGTAAAAAATTTGTAATTTTTCAATAATTTAATTTAACTTTAAAAATATTTAAGAAAATAAAAAATGAAATCAAAAATGTTTTAATTAATTTGAAATACTAATTGACACAACATGCCATGTGACGATGAACTTCTTTTATAGACTTAATGAGTTGCTTCTGTATACCATATAACGTTTATTAATTGGAATTACTCTCATTAAAACTTTTTGAGTATTCTTTTATTTATTTAAAGGTAGGTACTCGAATAATTACCATAAAGAGAGCTTATTTAAGTTCTACAAGATTTTTTAATATACTCATATCAATAAAAACTGAATAAAGAACAGCTAAATGGAAAATTAATAACATCAGAAATTTACACTCATAAAAATTATTATGATAAACAGGAAAATGATTTATGCTTTTTTAAACTAGTCGAATGATTTGATGAATAATATTTTCATTTGTGGTTTAATTTTTAGAAAGTGCCGTTTTATCCATGTTTTCCGGAAAAACTGAAATATTGACTGCAAAATGTAACTCTTTCTGACATCTATTGGCGGCGAAATAAAGTACATTACTGGGACATTCAAATTGGTATTTGTGTGAAGACATTTTAAATGATTCTTATATTAATGTTAATTTATTATATTACGATAAAATTTGTGTCTTTTTAACTCAAAAAATACCGAGTAAAGCTCGGTCATCCAGATACTATATATTTATTTATAACAAGATCACGACAAAAGAGTTAAAAAAAATTTAATACCTTGTTTATAGTAATTTTTTTAAATTCTTTTTTTTTTTTTTTTTTCAAACAAAGAGAGTATTGTTTTTGTTTTTTGTAGGTGGTATGTATATAATAATTTTATAACAAAATTGTATTCGATAATTTTTTGTTTCGAAGTTAAAAGTTCGACTAAAAGTTTTTTATTGAGAGTTGTTAAAACTTGTGAGTGATGTATTTTTTACTTTTTAATAAAATTTTTTTTACAATATTGAAGCAAAAACAAGTACCACTTTTGAAGGCTGCTCATATAATTAAATGATGTTACGTTTAAAAAACAGTTGCCATTAATAAATTTTTTTTTGTTTAATTTTTATTTAATAAGGAATTTAAAAATTTTTATATTAAATGCCTACAGTATGCTAAACTTTATGCAAATATGTGCGACGTTGCCAGATACTAGCTCTGCATAAATATTCGAAGCGAAATACATAAATGTTAAAATAATTTTTGATATCCTGCCAATTTCCGAATACTTATACCGAGGTAGTATCGCCAGCATCACCTTTCATACTTGCTGATGTAGGGATGAGACACCAAGGCATATGACATTCAATTCTCACTTGTATTTAACCTGTACCGCGCAAAACTGACGCCGTGGTGCTTAAACTTACTTTTACATGTAGGCGTATCTTTTTTAATATGATTTTTGGTGGGTCATCTCACCCGAAAAATTTAAGCTTAGTCGATAACTACAATTTTCGCATTTCAGGAAAATGAACTTAAGTATTTATTTATGATGAAAGAAATGAAATAAATCTTTTGAATTATTGCTATGTTTTCAAATTTAAGTTTTGATTCCATTTAAACATAAAATCTTATGTTTGATTAGGTTAAACAACTTATTAAACAAGAATTTTAAGTAGATGATCTCATACAGTTCATCAATCCGTACTGTTTCACAATATTCCACTTAAAATGTACATTCACAAATAGATAGAATAAGAAATGCACTTACCAAGATCCCAATCTTTTTCATTACGTTGTCGCTCCTTTTCTGCAATCACATACCAAATGCATGCTAGCCAATGTGCAACCAATGTAAATGATAACATTAACAATGTTAAGATCATTGCACTGTATTGTGAATAGCGATCCATTTTTTGTAATAAACGGGCAAGTCGTAATAGTCTAGTCAATTTAACAAGGTGAATGTGCCCATGTCCTGCCTCCTACACATTTGTTAGCGTAAATATAAAGTAACATAAAACAATTATTAGTTAGTTTAAACACAAGGATATTATACTCTATATATAAAAACAGTTTTGAATTTTAGATCGTAAGATCATGATGGATTATGTTAGATCATTTTCATGATGTTGCCTCAAAAAAAGCCGTTTTGGTTAAAATTAGGAAAAATCTTAAAGCAAGCCGCGTGGATAACAAATTGAAAAATCATTTTTCGGAGTTTCAAAATTAATTTACCATTTTTAGACCTTATCCAAACTGGCCGTACAGCCGGCATATTTCATTTTCTGGAATTCTTTTTTCATAGATAAATATTTGTTAATCAAAAGTTATGAGTGCGGCAAATCGCCATGCCAATTTATATTTGATTAATTTTACTTGTTTTCTTGCTTTTATAGAAAATAATATAATAGTAAATATTTATCAATTCTAAGCTGGCGAAGCAATTAATTTGCCAGGCTCATAATTTAAGTTACTTCCAGAAAATGAAATATTCTGGGGTAAATATTTTTAATCCTTAAAGAGTAATTATTTTTATGGACTTCGCGTTGTCTATTCCATACTTCCAAGGAGAAAACTCTCAAGTATCCGTACAAAGCTATCATTTTGCTACTTGCAACCTTTGTGATTATGGTTTTTCAATTCTTAATTTTATTTAGCAGACGAAAAAAAGTAATTGTTTTGATAAATTGAAAATCAAGTTTTGGTAAACCAATAATGTTATCCACGCGTTTCACTCAAGCATTTCCCATCTTTCTATCCAATACTGAAATACTTTTCAGACCTTTCGAGAAACTAACAAAAATGAGGCACCTTAATCCGTCATAATTTTACGGTCTATTTGTTTTATAATAATGCAAATACAAAGAAAGTATTATTTTAATTAATTTGGTTGTAGGTTGGTTGTATATTGTACTCATAAATCTAATTTATGTGTTGAAAAATAAACAAAATATTATTAAATTAATTTGTTTATTTTCATATTAAAAACAAATGAATATCTTATTTAAAATATACAGTGTGAATATTGTATATTGCGATCAAAATTTCGATATAAGGACTCGAAAGTTAGCGGTAAACATTAAAATCGGTGATCTAGTGCGAACTTTGACATTTTTAATGATTAATGTGAAATGACATCTAAAGAATTCAAAGAACTTCAACTTCAAATTATGATTTTGCAAACTTGATCTTTTTTACTTGTGTTTATTTGTACTAAAATTTTTAATGGCAGGAGGTGAATAAAAGAATTATGTCTAGTAAAGAGAAAATTGGTACTAACGTGTTTATATCTGTTATTTCGATCGCCATGCTAGATTTTGAAAAATGTTTGCGATGGCGTTTATGTGCAAAGACAAAAATTGTGCATGGGAAAATTTTTTCCGTCATACGCTGACATAATCTTAGACTAATTTTATCATTTATTCATTCCCAAAAAGAGATGGGAAATACTTTATATATAAATGATTTGAAATCGCTTAATGCTATTAGAAATGTTCCAATTAAAATTTTTTAATATAAGAATCAATAATGAAAACTAAAAATGGTTGCCATTGGGAAAATAACCATTAAAAAGATCTGCAAAAAATACCATTTACAAAGAAAACTCCCTCAAAGTTCAGCTTCCAATATTTTATTTCTAGAAACAAATATTTTTAATTTTCAAAGATAATATCCACAATGTACATAAACAAAGGAGCGAAAGGCAACTGCAAGTCAACTGTGCTTCTAAGATGTAAAATTATTATATTATATAACAAGTATTTGTCATTTTTCAAAAGTCTTAAAATTTATGACGAAACTATGACAAGAAAATTATAAAGTACGTCTGTAAATTTTGACTTAAAAAAGAATGACAATAAAGGAAACAGCCTGTATGCTTTCTATTCAACGCAACGTTCAAAAGTTTCAGTGGGCAAAAATAACGAATAACAAACAGTTGAGTTGTTGAACCTTATTTACATGTCAAATCAAAATTTTATATTCAATGAACTGAAAATGTTTGATCAGTTAATTAGTTTTTTATTAATTTTTAAATGGAATATCAAAAAATGTTTATCGTTTTATAAATTATCAATAAAAATATGAAATCGAACATAATAAAATTTCACTTTTAGTAGAGCCAATATATACTTAACATTTTTATTAGCTGACAATCGATTTATTACGAAAGAAGAAAATTTATAACATACCATGACTTGAAAAATTTAAATTTAAATTTGAATGATTTTCTGAAGTGAAATATTTTTCCAGCTGAAACTGTTAAACGCAGTATGTGCATAAAAATACAATAAATCATTGAAATATAGACGTGTTTTATAAAAAATGTGCTTTCTAAATTAAGCAAACGTGTAGAAAATATTAAATTAATATGAATTTTTCAATTTCATTCATATTTGTTTATACAGGGTCAATTCCAGGAAGAAGAGAACCAGCAATTGAATATCAAACAACATTTACAGTTTTTGAATCCGATGAAAAACAAATCGATTAATATTCATAAAGACATTTTATTATTACAAATGATAATTAACACAACCATATCTCAACATTGGTACACCAGATCCAAAACTGTAAAATAACTTTTTGGTGGAAATGCCCTTAGTAATCAGAAATATTTCGAATCATGATTTGCAAAAAAAAAACATATGCAAATCGATCAATATATGTGCAACGAAGAAAACATTTTATTCTTCACTTCAATTAATGGATTAATTTTTATAGATGAAAAAGGATTTTGATATTACTAAATTGATGAAGAATGGAAATGGTAACATTCAGTTCTAAAATTCAAATAATGCGAACTTGAAATAATTCTAGACTAAGTAGAAGTATTTATACGACTATTAAAAAACTATAGGCGGTAAAAAATAAAAAATTACGTTTGTTGTAATCTTAATATTCCACCGCTATGAATGTTTTTGTGGTTCAAATATTATTGATGACATTTTAAATGTTGATAAAATAAATAAAAAATTTATATTTTTTCGTAAAATTTTTTTACTATTTTTCATATATATTTTAATTATTTTAGATTTAAAATGGATTTTCGAAGTAGCAACCCAATAAATGCAAAATTAAGATTTTTGACTGTGATTGAATTCATGAATCTTGCTTGACTTTCGTGCGAATGTACCAGACTTTAAAGTACCTATAACTAAATTAAATTTTCATAAGTAACGGAAGGCAGTTATGTAATTAATAAAAAGGAGCTTTTTATGATGCTAATTTCATATTTTTTAAATAATTATTATTAAAAGTTACTTCCAAGTACGTTACAATTTACAAAATTTGGTACAGTTAAATAGATTATTCCATTTTCAAAGTTAGTTTTTTAAAATTCCGCCAATTTCGTGCATTGTAAAAGTCTACTCTAATGATCTTCTAACAATAGATGATCTGGAAATAATCGTAATGGGTGCCATTCGGTGTGGAAATGTGTCGAAATTAATTCTTAATTTTGACCATTAGGATCTTTTTTGTAACTTTTAATTTAAAAAAAAAAGAATACTTCATTTACACACGTTCATCCAAGGAATATTTCTTGTCACATGTCCACAATTCATGAAATTCTAGTACCAAACGAGGAAATAGCGGAATTTTAATAAATAAGATCGAAAATGGAACATCCTATAGTTTTTATCCAATTCATAGCGGTTAACATAAGAAAAAATTTACAGATTATTTATGAAAACGAAAGCGTTTAAGGCTGTTCTAACATGAATATGCTAAAAAATAACTGTTTAAAACTGTAAATAAAAAAAAAGAGTAATTGATAATTTTCTTAAAATGTCGTCATTGAAAGTGACATCATATTTAAGTTAGTTTTTATCGTTTTTGTGGTGCCTGGAAAGTAAAAAGCGAGAAAACAATCGATTACTCATTTCATGGCAAATAACAAATGATAAAGAAACGTGTACTACGATCTAGAAGTGACAACATCAACCTATTTAGCAGAAAAAAAACTTAAAACAAATAAAAAATAAAAAAATAAACTCAAAATAAATTACTAACCAAAACTTCATCATTTTCCGTTGTATCTCGAATTAATCTTCTTTTCTTCTTCTAATAAAAAAAAGAAAGTAACTTGTAAATAAAAATAACAAATGATAAAAATACTTAAACTAAATATAAGATAAAAAGAAAAATAAATACTAAATAAAGAATAGTTTAACAAAAACAATAATAATATTAATAATAATAATAATAATATACTTTGAAGAAACAATCTAAACTATTATGTATTAAAAATCTATTTTACTACTGTTCGAAAAAAAAAAAAAAAGAAAAAAAAATGAAAATTAGATAAACTTTTTTAACTTTGCTACATGACATAGTTATATTTTTCTTTTAAGAAAAATAATAAATTAAATTTCATGATAATTGTCTGGAAAATTGAGGTGATATATATATAAATAATTTTATATATTTAGTAACATTAAATTAAATTATTATGGTGTTAATATCCCGGAAATGAATTTCCAGGTAATTTACTTCAATTACCTGCTAACAACAATTTTATAGAATTGAGAAAATACATAATCGAAGATACAATTTCTATACGGTGTAAAAGTATTTTATAATAGAAAAAATAGTTTTATTTTATGTTTTAAACTATTTTTCTCTTGTCGCTTTATGAATAATATTCCGTTGTGCTTTTGTTTCTTACGAGAATGTGATACGATGAACAGAATGAACATTTAAAAATTATTTTAAAACTTTTTATAAAAATTATTTACAAAATCAAACAAAAAATTTTCGAGGATTTAAGTTAGTCTATTTTGATGAGACTTAGACCATTTGCAAGTACTACATCACTAAGTACTACTGACATATAAACACACACTTCGATTTTATTTTGAAATTTTATGAAGAAATTAGATTCAATCGACATGATAGTCAATGAAAGAAGATGTTAATGGAGCGTGTGCGAAAATTCGATACGATTTGCTGTTCGGAAATCTCTAGGGAAAAGAAATGTTATACATTTTTTGTTGATAAATTAAAACATTTTAATTAAAAAAGATTTTGAGTATGAAATAAAAAGTTTCAAGGTTAAATGTCTACTCCGTGCTTTAAAGCAGCTTCGTTTTTTTTTTAAAAACACCATTTTTTCAGGTTTAGGTTTCTAGCCACCACATTCAATTTTTTTTAAATTCGAATGCAAAATTTCTAAAAACTTAATTTAAGCTCTCGATTACCAGATAGTTCTGTGAAATATTTGTTTAGCATCCATATTGTGAATTATAAAGAATAAGTTTAAAAGAAAATTTGACATCGATTTAGGCTTCAGCACAAGGGTATGAAACTTGTGATTTGAAAATTTGAGTATAGCCAATTGTATAAGTTGTGAAATTTCGGGAAAAAATTAGTTTTACCAAGTTTTCTGATTTGTTTGATGTTCCGCGTATTTTCACGGAAAAAGTAAAACTAAATCAAGCTGATTTTATCTTTTCAGTTGCTGCTAGACTATTAACGAATATTTATTTTCTATAACATAACATTTTCTGTAAAACCTATATCGAAAGTTTAACTTTGAAGTGAGAATTAAATCTGAACCATTCTACGAGTGTGTTACTTACGCTTGAATTAGTTTGAGCCATTTTCTCTGTTTTTTGCAACAGTTTGTTTTATTTTATTAACTCCCGAACTAAAAAAAGGTGTTATAAGTTTGACCGCTATGTGTGTGTGTCTGTCCGTCTGTTTGTCTATCTGTCTGTCTGTGGCATCGTAGAGCCTAAATCGATGAACCATTTTAGATTTTTTGTTTCGTTTGAAAGGCAATTTAATGGAGAGTGTTCTTAGCTAAGTTTCAAGTGCGAGTTTAGGGTTCCGTACCCGAAATAAATAATAAATTAATAATAAATTCGCTTGTATTTTTACAAATTAAACTTTCGGAGTAGGTATTACCAAAATTATATGTATAACTCAATTACAAAATTAGGTAATCTAAAGAGCTATGCAATTAATACAATCCCTGCTGTATTTGAACGTGCATCAAATTTAAACACTATTCAAAACCCAAGTCCCTCCCTGAGATTCTTTTCTTAGATCAAACTCTTCTCGGATCATTCAATCGCAATTACAACAGGTTAAAGCAGCTTAATTATCTGTGGTGGATAATAACAGGTAAGTTTAGGTATAATTATATTGCTCCAGAAAATTTTAAATTTGCACACTAGCTATACAAACTATGTAGATACTATATTAAATTTCGTATCCACAATTACAGAGTGTTAGTAATTATACAAGTTATATAACTAATAATGTAGTATCTAGTAAATGATTATAGACATAAAACTAAATTATATAATATACATAGATTTAATAATATAAAATGTTATTACGAACCCCACCGTCATAAACTTGTGATGCATAAAGTAAATCAAATGGTAATGCTGCAAGTAGATCAACAATAAACCAGCTCTTGACATAGTTAAGTGCAATTAAACGTGAATTCGATACCACTTCACCTTTTCTACTTACAAATGTTGTACGGAAATTCAATATAATATCTGAAACAAATATAGAAAAACAATTTTATGTATTATAAAAACCAGTTGGTACTTAACAAATTATAAAAAAGGTAACGGGAATTTGGTTGAAATAGAAAACGAGAAAAAATTATCAACGTTATATTATTTTGTAATACTGTTTTCTGGTAATATCTTTCACTATGTATAATCTCAGCATAAATTACCATCGTTCAGAATACCGAACTACTTAAGAAATCTATAGTCCTTGTAAGCATTACCAGATATGATTGATATGAAGATATTTGCCGAGTTTCAACTAAATCGGATATAAGTTTTATATAGAAATGCCTGAAACTAGTCAATGACTTGACAAAAATTGATCCCTCTGGTTATGGTTTTCAACTAAAATTTGTATACTTAAGAATTCATTTCAAAGCAGTTGAGTTCTAAAATTCAAAGACAAAATGAATTTTTTGTTTATGAAACTATGCCCCTTATCGCACGTTATGATTTGTTTGCTGGTTGGGAGGTAAAAATTTTTTCATCGATTCAGCTTGCCATGAATTTTGAAAATATGCAAAAATATTTTACAATCTGTCAATTTGTATTTTGTGCCAAAATTTATGTTTTTTCATTCCAAAAAATGAGTTGTCAGAAGTAAAACATAATAGAGATAATTTAAAGTAAGTACAAGGAAATTTTATCTTACGTCATATTAAATATCCTGATTAAACAAATTGTGGGTAATATGAGCACATATTGGGTTGACTACTAAATCTGAAGTATGTCTTTTTTAAACTAATGTAATTCATAAAGTATAGAGTTAAAGTAGCTATAATATTTAATTCTTTATACAATAAAACAAGTATTTGACTTCTTCAATTAATACATTTAATTTTCAGAATTACCAATGCAAAGATATGCATAAGTGGAGAGGTTTGTCAGTGTTCAAGAGGATTCATTCTTCATTTGTTTGCAAGATGGGAACTTACACATGTAGGACTGTGGGCTTTTGTGTCGCTCAGTAAGATATACGGTTTACTTAGTTGGTTTAATATGTTTTCGAATATGTTTTCGATGTTAGAGCAGTAGAGATATTTGTTTGGGTAATATATATATATAAAGGTAATATATATATAAATATATTACGTAGTTTTTGTTTGTACAAGTTACTCAGTTGTGATTTCGGAGTCCGTGGAGACTGTTTTTGTGTCTAATTTGACTTTTACTTTGATTACTAAACAGACTTCCAGTATGCTCAGTTTTTTAAATTTTTGAAAGTCTGGCATTTGATATTTAATAGTACATGAAGCATTCGAAATTGTAAATTACATCAGGAAAAAAACATTATTTTTAACAACTTAAAATTTAAAATTTGTTTTTTGTTTCTTATAAGATCATCTTAATAATATTCTTTTTACTTGGTTTAATTAAGTCAAAAACTTTGTATTGTTTTCAACTACAAAATAAACAATAAAAATAAATTGAATTTTTAAAACATATAAAACAATTCTTATTCTTTTGTTTTATAAAATTAATAATTCGAACTTTTTCAATACAACAAGAAACATTTTTTTTATCTATAAATATATAGGAGACTTTCTATAGATATAGATAGTCCTTTTGTCAAGTAGAGGTCAGCTAAGAACGGATTTTACGAAATTCCACCCATAAGGGGGGTTGCGGGGGTGTTCATGAATAAAAAATTCATATTTTTCAATTATGGCTTTTAATAGTTCAAAACTTGGTCAGAATGTTTTAAATTACATTTAGAAATTTTTTAAAAACGAATTCTGTGACATTCCACCCCTCTGACATGTCCGTGCGTGGGCGTAAAAATTAAAAAAAATTGTACCTTTTAATCTATAGCAGCTAAAGAATATAGCAGCTAATGTGTGAATTTCATAAAATTCATATATGATAACTACTTACGTAGTAATCATATCGTATCATATCGTATATTTTACGCCATGCAAAGCGGGCGGGTAACAGCTAGTGTTATATATAAATATTTAATTTGCATTTATGGAAATTAGTTGTTTTTTAACTATCATAACAGCACTCAGTAGGTAGCATTTTAATTATATTCTTTTCCGCTTATAAAAGTAAAGTGTTGTACCTATAAGATGACAATTAACACTGATGAATCTTCAATGTCTTAAAAGATTTTGGTCTCTATGAGACAGCAACTTTATGAAGACAAGCAGTGCTGGATTTACTTTTCAAAGGGCCATAAGCGGAGTTTTTGTGGGGGCCTACTTGAGACGAAAATTTTTGATAGAAACGGGAAAATTAACAGATTTTTAGTTGAAAAATTGTTTGAAACATAAATTTTTAGTTTTTTTGATTGAAAACCAATTTAATTGTTCTCACTTTTAAATGAATTTATGAATTTTATGAATGCTTTCAAAGCATGCACAAAGCAACGCCCAAAAAAAGGAACAACTTGCTTTTTAAATAATAAATAATTAAGAGAGCAGCATGAATATATGTATGTACTAGCGGACCCGACCGACAGTTGTCTTGTGCTTACCAGATGGCAAACAACCAAAAGAAAGGAATTTTTATTTTCAAGTAAAAACAGTAATTCATTATTTCAATATAAAAATTAAAAAGCAGCATTTACTGTCAAAATCACAATATACCTACATCATTACTTAATGGTGAGTACCTAATTTGGCATGTCATATTTCAGTTTTTAATATTTCGTAGAATGTTGAGGAGGTATTATGTGAAAAACCCACCATCACGTACTTTGAATAAGAACAAAGTCCTGTATTCACGACTAATTAACAACGATATTTTATCTGGCAAGGAATATTCTGTCCCTTTGATTTAGGTAAATATGAACGTATCTTGAGTAAATATCTGTTGAAGCTCAGAGAATGAGGCGCATATTAGAGAAGGTTTTCAAAATATCAATTTTGTTGATATTGATAAAAATATATAAATTGTAGGAATAATGGTGCTATAAAATTGTAATCTAAGGTACAGTTCTCTCCCAAATATATCAGACAATAAGGTATAATAAGCGTAAAAATATTGTAAGTTTATTTCCAAAAAGGAAAATATTTAATAAGATAATGAAATTTTATTTTTTTTGTCAAAATTTTAATAAGATTTTTTTGATGTTAATATCCTGTGTAGCTAAGTATAATAACCTACAAAAGATAAAGAATATTTAAATATTTTAAATGACATATTATATTATAGACGGTGATATTATAGATATATATATTACTAGCGGCCCCGACGGACGTTGTCCCGTAAAAACGTAACTCCAATTCATGAATACCTATACTACGTTTAGCCTGTCCGCTAAACCCATCCCGCTAAACCCCAATTTAACTCCTATTTATTGGAGTGGCCTGACCTTTGATAGTAGAGCTCGCTGCGCTCGCATATGGCTCTAATAAATGCCTATTGACAATACCTGAATACTATTAAAAATACATAGTACACATAGTATACATAATGTGATATGATTTATATGCGCTCCCACCATTTAATGAAATTTCATTTTTTTGGTACGGAGCCCTCAAAAACAGTTGTACTGGACCAAATTGTAAATCTAAACCATTCTCGAATCTCCACGAACACACACAAAAAATTTCATCAAAATCGGTCCAGCCGTCTAGGAGGAGTTCAATTACATACACACGCACACAAGAAATATATATATTAAGATATCATAGACGGTGATATAATAGATATATATTATATTATAGACGGTGATATTATATTATAGACGGTGAGATTTGAACATAAATAAACAAAGAGAATATTTTGCTAGAAGAACAAGTGCCAAACCCTGGTAGCTTAATTGCTTAAAGCGTAACCCATTTCGTGGTATATCTAGGATAATAATTCCCGTTGTCTCAATAAAAATTCATCAAGTTGAGGTGGATTGATGTAGGGTATGGTGTACATGCATGAAGCAAGTTTAGGTTAGGTTAGGTTAGAGTGGCTGTCTTGGGATGGGACACACGTAGACCATAGTTTCCTTTGTGATACCGAAAAAGAGTAGGCTCACCCCCGGCCACTACTCCCAGAACCATTTAGAACTGTTTAAGAACAGGAGTGCTTTGACGCTACGGAGTAAGTCTCAAGTAAGTCCATCTTCCCATGGTAAGAGCTGGGAAGTAACATAGAAGATGACGAATTGGCTCCTCCTAATCACCACTCTGACTGCTCCTGCAGTAGTCGTGATACACTGCCAGGCTCAGGCGTACAAAATGCATGCCGCCCAAACAGTGTCCTGTAATAGCCGCATCAATTTTGCTAATTTAAACTTTTATTTGAGATTTTTATTATATCGAATTCTTAATATTATTTGTTTTATCTTTTACTTTTCAATTGTTTGAGAGTATCAACAACAGGATTATTGAACGAAATAATAAAGGACCCACAAATTAAAATATGAATGTGCAATCAAATATTGGTCACTATCTTAATTTTTAAGTAATTTTTTGAAACTATTTGTGGATACAAAACATATAAAAGGCCTTTGGGAAATATATTTTAGGTATATTTGAATATTCAAATAATGTTAATTTTATTTTAATATAAATGGTAAAATGTCTATCAATTATATGTCAATGGATATTTGACTCATGTACAAGTATGTTCATCCTGTGGGAACTTTAAAATAGTTTAAACAAGACCATCATCAGTTGTATTATAATGATATGAAACCACATATTTGACTAATAGCACAGTGATATTATCATGTGTATATCTTTCTATAATATATAGAGTGTTTCAAAATTGCACGGCCCAATTTAGGATATATATTCTGAAGAAACATAAAGTATACTCTATGTCAAAAAAAAATGCTCGTTTTAAAACATTCTAAGTGTTACTATTATAATATAACATATGATGAGTACGCTTAGAATGTTTTAACTGTGGCAGTTTTTTTGGAATTAAGTTTACATATAAAAACATGGGCCGATTCTTATGTTCTTCTTACGTAAATAGACATAAAATAAGCTATAGACTTCATTGAGCCTCACATATAACATAATACAAAGTTTTTATGAAATTTTTTGTTTATTTTGTGTTAGAGAGCACATTCCTAAAATATAGTCCTATGAAATTCTGAAAATTTCTGTATAATACGTTGTTTTATTCTAAATTGTGGCTGTTTTAATGTCAAAAAGATTATCATTTGCATGTTATAAATATATACAGTGTGTCCAATTAAATCAACACCACACGGAAAATTATTTTATAGTTTGTTTATGAAAAAAAGTTCTTAAAGAATGTCCGACATGGCCTCGAACGCAGGTTTGTCGAAAAATGTTTAATTTTCCCAGTACTTTTACTTTTTACAATATCGACAAGGTTTATTGAGAAAAGTTGATGAGATTTTGTTATTTTAACTAACTCTTCTTTAAGATAAGCTATGTTCTAAAGATAGATGAGTAGACAGATTGATACTACATTGAATTTGTCAGTTGTAAATGTTTATAGAAATTTCGGTCTGTTGACATAAATTATCAGAGCTAATGAGAGAAGAGTTAGGAAAAAGAATCAATTTTTAAAGATTGATGGATAATATTGCATGTCTATCGTAGTTTTTTAATTGAAACTTTTTATGCAATAAAAATAGTCGATATAGTCGAAAATAGGAGAAACTTAAATATTTCGAAGAACTATTTTGTGAAAAAACAATTATTAAAATTTTTTTTCCCATATGGTGCTGACTTACACTGTGTATACATTATATCAGAAGGCCCTTGCATTAAATTTTTCGCATTATTTCCTAACATTTCATTCTACGAAATAAATGTCTAGTGGGGATTTGACAGCTTAGTCATCACAATCTTATGGCCTACAAATCATTCATACAAGTAACAATTTGAGTTACCTTTCTCTATTACAAAGGCTCCGCTGTCCGCCTGCCTTTCTATCAGCGGGCTGTATCTCAGAATCCGCAGTAGTTAAACTACCGTCGCTGTAACAACAAGTAAAACCGGTCAAGTGCGAATAAAGGGCTCCGCACTGATTTTTTTTCTTTTCAAAATCATTTTATTAAAAGTACGTGTAATACTGGCTGTTGGAACTCGAAAAATAAGTTTAATCGATAAAACTACTGATTTGTATTCTATGTACCATGAAGAGATTGTACAACGTATGTATGTTTTATGGTTACAGATGTGTGTGAATAAGTCTCCTTTTCTGTAATGCGGTGGTAATGTGACTGATATTACTTTGATGATAAACTGTTATTACTGTGGTCCTTAAGGTAGTTCCTCCGCGACCGTCCAGTCAAAAAGTTTTGGACTAATACTATCATTCAGTGCGTTAACTGTGCTATGACTATTATACATATACCATATATTATTTTCAAAAGACTGTAGTTCCTTACTACTGTTTCTAGTATACATATAAATACACACACTATGACATATGCCTTTAACATTAGTCTTCATATCTTTTCCACAAAAATCATCGCTAAAACGAGTTATTTATTTAAGTTTTTTATCGAAACTATATGGTAAATAATTTTTATTTTTATTTATATATTTTCTAAATATAGTATTCTACATTATATTAGTTTTTCATAGAGATGGTGGACGTCATTCATTGGTAAATAAATATAATATTTGTAAATTTGTGTATTTTTATACACTTCTCCCATGTACACGTACAAATTGCGTCACTTTTAATTGCTAATATCTCATGTATGGCATGGTAAATCATCTTCTAATTTTAACAGCAAGTGTATTATGAATTAAATATTTTATATTCTGAGTTTTGAGAAATTCTTGGAATATCACTTTCGTGTAGGTACTACCTTAAATTATCAAATCCATTTGATGTGATACGTAAGCGTTGGGGGTTGCATTGGAAATAATGTTAAAATAATACACTCTCTACGTGAAATCATTACACTAACAGCTGTCAAAGTCTGGAAGTAAAGTCGTTCATTCTGCCGCAACACAAAACTTAAGAACATTAAAATATTTATGACATTATAGGAATGATAACCACCTTATTTTCTGAGTTTAAAAGTAAAGACCACCGTCCTACAGCTTTAACCTCCGTTGCTCTCACTTATCCCCCTTCCATAACACTTGAATTGTTAAAAGGTAAAAGTATATGTATAGTTTTCAATTTATTATTAAATGTAAAATAATCAAAATGTATCGGGTATATCAGGAAACCCTGGTTGAACAGATGGTCATAATAAATTGTATCTCATTCACACTTTTTACGGAAATTTTGAAATTATGCTTTATAATGATGTTCAAATGCTCCATGAAATGTAAAAATAAAATTAATTTTGATTATTATTGTTTTTTCAAGCCTTTATTTGCTTCTACTTCCGTCTTTGGCATCGTTGTTGTTCAACTGCACCAACGATTACAATTCTTCTATTAGCGTCAAATTTAAATCTATTTTGAGAGTAATGGATTTTTAATCAGATATGAAACGAGTAAATGTTTTTTTTTGCATTCACTTACCTTGCAAGATATGTATGCATGTATGTATGTTTGCGCTAGTAGAATCTTGTAAAAGCTTGAGGCGCTGAGTATCAAGTATGAATCGAAAAATAAGTATATATGTAGAGTGAGTGGGTGGGAAGCTCCGATTCATTTTTAATATTTCAAATTGAGCGCCTCAAGCGTTTACAAATAGTCGTGTATGAGTGACTCATCTAAAAAATTATTTTCTACTTTTAAGTACAATACTTGTCCCTTAAAAAGTATTTTTTATTAAAATTTTTTTTTTTTAGATTCATTTTGGCTTTTGTTTATTTGTATGGAAAAATTTAATAAGTTGTTTTTTTTTCTACTTTAAATATGGTCTTATCTTTTTTATTCTACAAACGTATTACAATAGTACGAATAATAATTTATATTAAAACAAAATAAATAGGTTTAAGCTAAAGATATATTTTATATTATCACATTGAAAGAACTATATTTTTAAAAGCTCAAACCTTCACTTATCGTTTTATATAAGACTGGTAAAATGAAGTGCAGAAATGTTGGTGTTAGTATTAAGAGTAGTACATACAGAATGTTATAAATACAAAGTGTCTCAAATAATGTGTTTGCCCGTTTGAATACTGAAAATAGATTATTTCCAAAACAAATGAAAGTCTATATCAGTAACAATTTTCCGTTAAATTAATAAATACGGTGGAAAATTAAAGCAAAATTTTATTAAATTAAGGAAAAATGTTTTTAACCACGTAAAATTCCGCTTTCTACATTAAGAACTATCTCCATTCAGTATGCTAAGTAGTAGACTGTATTTTGTCCTTGCTTTATTTCTGTTAGAATCCCCTGATCTATAAACGAATCAAGGTTAATATAAGATTGGGTCAGTTTTTTTCCAATCTTGGCCCAATATTATACAAACTGAACCCGGACTTGAACTGACATTGGCTATATGTATTTTAGATGTGTTAGGAGTTTTTTTTTTAAATTAAATAAATCATATTAGTTGCGATCAGTTTGCTTTATTGTAAATAATTTGCTCCAGAAGTACTGCAGCTTTAATAAACTGTAGGATATTCCTGGGCGACACTTCATTTACTTCATTTGAATAAGAATCAATCCATCCGTGATTCGTGAAGTAATGGTGTCGTTTGAGCGATAGCCTTTCGCTTAGACATGAATCAAGTGTTGCACTTTGTCTTGAGACACCCTGTGTATACATATATTTTGAATAGTTTATAACCAACAGTAAAATAGTGAATATAAAATGTTATCATAAAACTCGTTATCAATATTATGGAAGATGAGACACTAGAAATAATATTACTTTCTATATCTATATGGTCTTATCACATTTATTACTAAGCCGTATATCTAGCTATAGGTGTATGTTTCACCTTTTAACTGTTGTTGGTTGCATAAACTTTATAAGCTTCTTGACAATCTGCAGGGTATTATCATATATTCATAGTTCTATAGAAATGTGTGTCTATATTAGATGACGGCATACTACTTGTGTTTTTTACACAACTTAATGTTTTTCAGTAATGCTTTACGACCTGAGAGATGGGACAAATCTGTGCGAGATGACTGCAAGTTTCATTGACAGTCAAAGATATAGTTAAACTAATTTAGGTACACGAAAATAAACGTTTATTTTCAAAAATTATTTGAATAGCACCAACCGCCGCTAAGTAATAAAATAAGAAACGATACTTTTTTTTCTTACCCCTTTGTGTGGGATATTTTTGGTTACTTATTTAATGAAAGAATAAAAGCCTTCCAGTGATTTTTTTCTTTTAGCTTATTGTTATACCAGACGTGTAGACTATCGAATATTTTATTGCTTTTGTTTGAACCAAATGAATGTCGTGTTAAAATATACATCGAATACCAGGCGCATGCCAGACGCATACCAGACGCATCCTTACGAATACACGGTAAGAAATTTTTTCTGGGTATCACTGTGCCAGTCTCGGTGTGAACGCAATTCTGTATCGGTGCAAATGCCATAATGTTTACTGCATTGAGGGAATAGAAACATTAGTAATAGTTATGGCGGAAAAGCCAATGCTTGGCACCAGGCCCATACTGCATATATTACTTATACATAGATACTATATGCATGTGTCTCTATACTATACCAGCATTGTAGTAAACGCTTTGCATTTCTTACCGGGTAGGCTTACGGTTTCTATTGTAAAAACTAGTATCGATGTAATTTTCGGGAATGCTATTTTTAGTACATTCTGTAAATAACATTAGATCTTAGAAGTTCTAACGGTTTCTTTTTATCATTAAATTCATATTAGTTTTTTTTATTCAATGTAATTTTTTATTATATTATCTCTTGTATAGTAATTAATTATTATTAAATTTATTAAAATGTGGTTTTTATAATAAAATGTAAATTATATCCAATTTCAATAAATAAAGTAATTTTGTATTTATACTAAATTTGATTAGCTGTGTATCAAATTTGGCTGAATTATAAATAAAAATGATAGGCATTCAAGGGAACTTCCAACGGAAGTGAACAGTTAAAACTTTGGAATAACGTTTTAAGGAATGATTTTTGAATTTTTTAAATTAATTATTGTATGAATAATTAAAATTTCATAATTTAAAACTTGAAATTATTAACAAACTCTGTCAAAGCACTTTGAAAATATCAATCTTAGCTCCTGAAAAATATTCCATACGATTTTTGTTATACTTTCCGTAAAAAACTAACTGGGGTCATTTGGTTATTTACTTTTAATTTATTATTTTTTTTATGCATTGGTCTATTTTCTATGAATTAATATGAAAGTGAAAATGAAGTGAATAATTTACAAATAACTAAATTCCTAAAATGCAACATTAAACGCATAATTCAATGCATAGAATTGGTATAATTGAAAAACTTTGTTATTTCAATTCAAGACCGCAACACACATGGGCGATATTTTGTGCACAACATGTCTTCAATGTCTGAGCTACCAAATACGGAGTACATGAATTGACGTTTAAAATTTTTTTTTATCCGAATTTTAAAAAGTATCAATCATATTGAAAGACCCTATATTTAGATAGGGGTATTACTAAATGTTTGATATATTTCAAAGTTTACCATCAAAATGAAAAGTGACATTTTCTAAAACAGTATTTATACTAACATGGCATGTAGGTGGCACCATTGTTAATTATCGGTTGCTACTAAATATTATTAGTATGTTAGTATGCAAAATATACTAGCGGCAATAAACTTTATCATCGTTTAAATTCGTTATAGAGTCAATCATGTGGGTGGTGTTATTGTAATAGCATTTCAAACATGATTTAAACTCATTAAATTGTTGTCGCTATGTTTGGTAATAGATTTTGTAACATAGTTAAAACACATCCTTATATTTCTAACGGTATTTACTTATTTATGTGCTTCGAAAATTTGTTTAAAAATTACAGATCAAAGCCTATTTTTTTTACTACTAAAATAACCTTTGTGAATTTGATCTATATGGAACTAAACTATCTTGTTTTCCAAGTAGAAGAAAGCCAAAACTAGCTTTGCCTCACTCAGGAAATTTTATGATGGATAAACTAAGGTAGTCAAGCAACTGAACATAGTAAACTTTCTTTACGTAGACTACACGACTTTGACTACCTTGTACAGGAATAGGTTACTGCCGAAAAACAAACTAAAAAGTAAAAAACAAATTTTATTAGTTAATCTGTATGTAAAACGCGAAAGATCACTACCACTCATAAATGAAATTGGTATTGTGGTTGGAGACCGTTTTACGGAAAATTTTTTTAATCTATGAAGTACCCCGACTGTAATGAAAATTTTAGAACTATGTTCGTTATCGCACGTTATGATTTGTTTTGCTGGTTGGGAGGTAAAACCAAAAAAGTGCAACAAATAAAAACGACCTCCAAATCTAACGATCGATACCCCATACATCTAAATCTGTTCAGGTATTTAGAAGTTATGGTGAAATAAATTAATTAACATGCATTACTATACTTTATCAATACGATCCTGATGGCAATTCTTTCATATAAATATAAATATGTTAATAAAATTATTATATTAATTGTTTTCTATTCAGTCAAATGGAAGAAAATAATGTATCCAAGACTGTGAATAAAAAGTGAATTTCCTGAATTTTACTGAATTAAACTATTTTTTTGAGGCTCTTTGTCATGCGCATACTTGTACTCCGTGAATGGTTATAGATTGAGTAGAATGTATGCTTAATATTACTTATATTTATTATTAGATAGAAAGAAAGCCTTTGATAAATATTTTGGTAAATGAGTTTTGAACGATAAAGTTAAATTATTAGTTATAAAATATTCCTTTAGAATTATAGAAAATATTTAATGTATATGTTACTGTCAAAACCCATAACTTGTCAGAATTGGTTCTGACTGAATAGAACAGTAAATTTTTATTCTAACTGCAGAAATAATCAATATATGAAGCTTTATAGTTAATCGCAAGCTTTATAGTTAAAACACTATTGGTTAAAAGTGTGATTTGACCAAGAGTTTGAGTTGAAATAGCTTTGAATTAAGAGGTGTTCAGTAAAGAGTATTTAATAAGTTCTTGCGACATCTCTTATTGCCAGGCACTTTTGGCTTTATGTTATTATACATGACACCCAGTGCTAAGGAAAATAATTCAAACCGTCATATTCCTAAATTAACGTGGATGTAAATTATTTTAGTGTGCTAGTAGTATTATTTGCATAAATATCAAACAATTGAAAAATAAGAATCGAAGTTGGTTGGTACTTACTAAAATTTACAGTTTATAAGTGTTGTATTTACAGTTTATTAGCGGCTCGCCAGAACGATGTGCCAAACGTTAAAATTTAGTAGGAGCTGCTACAAGCGAAGCTACTGTCAGTAACAAAGGCCGTTGAAATTATAATTAAGGACGAAAAAAGGAATGTTGTGTAATTCATAGTGGCACAATTAGTTTCGCGGACAAATATTTTCATATCGGATAGTTTATTACTATGATAAAACTTTGCAGTTGACATTACTAATTCAGAAGGTATTTGTGCTTATTTTTTTCAAAAGACGCTCCTTTTTGGGTTTAACCCCAACACTATTGATTTTAAGTTAGTTGGACTTAAACTGGCCAAGATAACTTTTAACAAATATCGAATTTGACAGTTTGGAAGCTTCAGTTAATATCGATATTGATTGTTTTATTCATTCCGAAACAATTTTGACTGGTTATAGTTTTTGACTGTTTGACATACACACTGAATACATTTTAAACTAAATTTATCTAAAATATAGTTTGAATATATATGAATAAGATTAAACTTTGTAATTTTATATTTGGTTAAATAACAAAACCAAATTAAAAACATTTTCGCAACACAAATAGAATCTAAGTAAAGAAAATGTAAAACATAAAGTATCCTCAAAGATAGAAACTGTTATAGAAACTGGTATTTTTAATTAAAAAAAATTAATGAGTTTTTAACATTAAAAAAAATTCATCTGTAATATACTAAAAAAAGTATTTAACTACATTTGTCTGGATAACTGAAAAAAGTTCAGGGTTAATTTGCTTTAATCAATTGAGTAGGTAATATAGTCTGATATGAAAGCTTCTAGGCTAATCCGTAATAATTTCTTTGAGGATATTTAAATTTAAAGGGAGCTTAGTGTTTAAAATTACAAATTTCGAGTAGACTATGATCGAGTATTACCAAGAGTACGTTTTGAAGTAAGCAGAAATAAAAATTTAGAGGGTTAATTAATAAAAAATGTATAATTTTTTTTTAGATTTATTAAGGCTGAAACAATTTAATTTATCAGTTTTATATTCTATGAAAATTCTTTATCACAAAACTTGATTGGATGTTCTACTTTCTCCACTTTCTAATTTTCTTTATAATTTGTAATACCACGAGAGCATGAAAAATAAGGTATATTTACATTCTTTTCTCACATTAGATATTATTTAAACTAGTGATGTGACGAATGTTCGATATTTGGGTAAAAACACAATAAATTTTTAACAATTATTAAAAAAAAAAAAAAAAAAAACTAATAACAAACTAACCTCAAATCAAAACAAACTGAGTTTACTAATGGACTTATACTGTGCTTTTTTACCCGACTGTCAAGGACTGGTTTTGTCTTTAATGGACTTATACGGTTTGAAAGTTAATATACGCATTTGTATTCGCGAATATTGGTGATAAACATTCGCATTCATGGCCGTACAAAATATAACGTACCATCAATAAATTTAAACAAATACAATTTGGGTTTAGATCTAAATCTATTTTACATTCGATTTTTTCGGCAATTTTCGGTTTCATGAAGCGGCGTTAACTTAAATAATAAGTTACAAATTATCATTAAAAAGTAAATAATTTCTACTCATCAACCAATTTTCGCATAACAATCGAATTTTGAAACCTTATAGCTCACGGAACAACTTTTTTAATAGACCAAATTTATCTAAATCGACGTACTTTGTGCAGTATTAAACAGCGCGGCGATGTAAGACCTTTTTGTTACAGCCTGTAGATAATTTTACACAGAAATTGAAGAGTGAAATTATTTAATGAATTACCTTTTGTCTACCACTTTTTTTATACTTCATTCAAAACAATGTAATTTTTTTTAACCCAGACAAAAAGAGTTTAAGCTAAAAAATTTACTTTTCTCATAGCTTATAAAATATTACCGAATCAGCATACTAATATTTTAGAAGAATATATTTTTTTGTTTTTGGTCATTAGTGAAACAAATGGGTTTGGGAAACAATGACATATGTCTACATAAAATAGTTTTTGTTAAAGTTACTTTTTTCAACATTGTTACAATGATGATGTAATATTTCATACAGTAAATTATCCGTAAAATTGTACAAATATTTCTTCGTGAACTTAGAAAGAAACTTTAATAAAGTTCATTTATAAGATATTATTTTAAAAAATATGACAAATTTTCTACAAATAGGTTTTTTTTTCTTTCACTGGCGTAGGGAGATGCTAAAAGCCAATGCAATGTTTTATGAATAGTAGAAACTCCCTCTTATTTGAGGATAAACCTTTTTGAAAATATGAATTATGAACTTATTAAACTTTTTTTAGTTTGATTGGCTACTTTTTGGTGAAGCAGAAAATTTTAGAGAAATTTATTATTCATTTTAATAAAAGCTTGTTTTCTTTAATTTTTGAGATCAATAAATTAAAATTCAGAAGCAAAAACCCCGACGACAACAAATCACGCTCTGAAAGTGTATTTATAGGTTGTTTACGTTACTGCCACTATGGTTATATTTTAAATTTAACTATGCGCTATTTTAAAACGCTTGCCCAATTGAAACTAGAAAAATTTTGAATGGAATATTTAGAGTAAACAGAAAGATAGAATTGAGCTAAATTAATAGGGTAGTTGTACCCGCCATTTACAATGGCTCAATTTGATAAGCCGCCGAATTCAGAAGATGTCAATAAAGCAAGGTATCCAGTTCATAACATTTCATTCTACAATGATAATTCACCAACCTTCTTTTAGAAAATAAAAATATCTGTTTAATTTTTGATTTCATAAAATTCATTTCGACCAAAAATAGTATAAAATTTCGACCAAGTTTTAAGTTGATGGATTATTCAAAAGCAATCTAATAATTTTAAAATTTTATCCAATTAAATTTTAGTTAAGCTTGTAATTCAAAGTTAAATAAGTATTTCGATGTAATTTACCACAAAAGAATTGATGAACTCATTTTTCTATATTTACAAAAAAAGTCCGTTTATTTTTGAAGACAATTTCGACTATTTTTAAACGACAAGTACTCTTTATTTTTATTATATGGTATAGTGGATTCTTTTGGATTTGTATCCTTATAAACTATTAATATTATATTTTAAATTCTTCTTTTATTCAAACCAATTAAGAAGCTTTATGTTCATGTAGTAATAACAATCAAACATTTACGTAAATAAGTACATGGAAAGATATTTTTCTATCTTTTAGATTCATATGGAAAGTATAACATCTATTGTTCAAGTCTAGTTAAGAAGAAAATAAAATTCCAGACATTGTAATAGAAGATATTTATAAAACTACATAAACTATAAATGTATACCTAATAGACCGGCGACTCAGTAAAAACATAATCCTTATGCCAATTATGTCACAAAATTTCCTAAATTTTTATAAAACATTCGCCACTCCTCGTGATATGTTAAAATTCGTTTCTAAATACATATGTAGATTCCCAAAATTATATCTATAAAAATTTGTAGATAACTATAAAACTAAAAAAAAAATTAATTTAAAATGTTTTTCAGAAATGAATTTTTTGGGCTTTTACATATAAAATTCGTTTCTTAAAATTTAAAAACAATTATTCCAAGAGAAACTTTGGGGATATTAACCTATGAGTTTGATAATTAAATTGACATGCACTATAATCGTTCGTTTTGAAAATGCTTTGTATGAAGTCACCTGTATACCAAACCGATTGCCAAATGATGTTCCACAAGTTTTTTCTCTAATTTGTGACCACACCCATTCCTAATTTACTCATCGTAAATGCAGCTTGACAGTCGGGTGTCTTTGCAAGGCCTAAATTTAAACCATTTGATTCAAGTCCTACACCAAGTTTTGCAATTGAAATTTCTATAATTGACGAGATATTTTTCAGCAGTGAGTTGTCGGTCAATGATGTATAAATTGCGTACCGAGTCCGAAATTGATAATGTTAGACAAGACATTTTAATTTTTTATTTAATAAAGTTGTGCTAAACTGTGCTCAAGATGACGTCTTAGAAAAAAATTACTCGAAAAATGGAATTTTTCTAATCCAATCTTGCTCCATTTTCTGCAGCATATTATTCTGCTGAGGCTGTCAGAGTACATTCCTAAAATAAAGTTTCTCAGGAATATACCATGTTATCAAGAAGATTGATCATAGCTAGAAAGGGTCATGTTTCGGATGCATTTTATTTTTCGTTCAAGGATTCTCTGAATCTATCTTTTATAGTTTTTTTCACATAATGCAAACAATAACGCATTTTGTTGTACAGGATAATTTAGTGAACTCTTGCCCTTCTAGCAATTAGACATCGTTGTTTAGTGTTAAGAATACGCAACCATCAGAAACATCATTTATGTTTATAAAAGCTGTGGTAGGCTGTCAATTGACTTCAATCACTCCTTGTACTGGCGTAATAAAAGTAATTTTCCGTGTATAAATAAGAATATGATATAAATATTCCTCTTAAAAATAGTAGGTTTTACGACTAAACCTTTTTCGAATGTGCCCTTCCGTTTCTTGGTGCAAATTCAAATCACTTTCGAAAAATTGTTACGATGTTCCCCGTCGCGTTTGCATATTTATTTTTTAGATCACTAAACATTTTATGCATTTTATGGAAAATTCTCAAAAATTTCTTCGTTTTTCATAAACAAATTTAGTTCACCCCTTTCACACTCTATGTACTTTTATTATAAAAGGCCATGCTAATTATTACATTAGAACTAATATTAAACTCAAAGTAAAATAGTAAATTATTATTTTTCTACAAAATTTTACAAAGGAACTTGATACAAAAAAAGTTTTACGGAGTCGATTTAGTACAAAACTGATTACCAAGTTCAAATCTCTGAACTTGGAACAAAATGATCTGTGCAAATCGGACTTGGTACTTAAAAAAACAAAATTGTCTGTACAAGTCTTAATCGGTATAATTTCGGCCTCGGTTCATAACATTTATACTTTTACTATAATAACTACTATATACAATATTATTTTATTAATATTAAAGAGAATAGTTTCAACAATGTAACAGAACAACGTTTGTAAAGCAATATCATCATGTTACATAACAATTATTGTTACATTGTGTTATAACTATATAAAATAGGTACCGTTTTCTTGTACATTTTAAGCTATTAAACTTAGTATTAAAACAATTGTGTCTATCTCGAATTTTATCACAATAAAAGGTGTCCCAGAATGATCTTTTATTTTAATTTTTAATAGTAGGTACTAATTTATTTTATTTTGAACCTGATAGAAGTGTCTGTATTTGCTTCATTAGAAAGAACAGACATGGTAATTATTATGTCACATCTTTTTTTAGAGTTTCTTGATTATTTATAACTAGAGTGACCCACCCGCTTCGCTGGGTTTAAAAGTAAAACTTGCGAAAGATTGCTCACGCTTCTCCCTTGTCTATAACACTCCAAAAAATGGTGGGAATTGTTTTACACAGGTTAAATATATTATTTTTTTAAATGTTTAATAGTAATTATTCATCGAGTATATCAGAGAAGATGGCCTTGAAATATTTTATATTGACTATTTTTACAGAAATCTGTAATTTATGGTAATTTTAAATGTCCAATTAAATTAATTTTTTTTATTTTTTTAAAATTATATCTTTATAAATTATAGTTCATGTGTTATTCTGATATATCAGCTATATTGCTGTACAGTTTCATTAAAAACCATTCGCTAGTTTAAGCGCAAAAGCGTAACAAACAAACAAACAAACATGCTTACTTTCGCATTTATAATATATAGAGATGAACAAACTTGCGGTTCAATGGAGTTTCAAACAAAAGTTGCTTATTTTTTTATAAGGAACATTTTTTACTTTTTAACTTTTGTTCTATCTCTAACGGTTTACAAAATGGATCCTACGGACCCAAGACCCAATTGACCTATGTTGCTCATTTACGAGCTCAACCTCCCTTTTTACGTCCTAAGCACGCTATAAAAATTTCAGTTTGATATCTCGTTTCGTTTTTGAGTAATCGTGCTACAGTGCTTTAGTAACCAGATGAACTAAAAAGTAAAAAATAATTTCTCTAACTTAAAAAAAGAGAGTATAATATCATTTTTCCGTAAAAAAGCGTGGGGTGCTCTTTAAGATATTTTATAATGATTTTACTTTTACCACAATCTGTCAAAAACATATTTACCATAATTTAAATCTGATAACCCACGCTTTTTTATCATTTTTTTCGATAAATTGTTTTTTTCTCTATCACTCATTTTTTTTTTAAACATAAAAATTATTTTTTAGAATTAAATAAATGTACGATATAAATGAGAAGCAGTTTTGATGTATTTAAGTTTTGCTTAGTGTGCAAAACGCTCCGTGGAAAATATATTAGTCATTGATTGAAAGCAGTCTGATGTTAAATTGCGAAACATAATTTTGGCTATTCTACATATCCTAGTAACCTTACGATTCAAATTAGTGTCACCCTATATAAATAGTTATATAAATGTTAAAACTCGTAACGTAACTCGGTTATTACCTGGTTTTCTGTTTAACTATTCTAAATTTAAATATGAATAATCATCACAAATCCTATGGACTATGGAATACACAGCTATTGCTATATCAATACTTATTGTCAATTTCCATATAAATGCATTTATTTGAAATTCAATGCTTGTTCAATGAAAAATATGTCAAATAGTATACATAGTTGAAGGTATTATTGTAAAATGCAACAGGTTTGGATAAATGTTATTTTAGATTCCTGTTTACATTAATTTGATTTTACGTGAAATAGAAAATCGTCATAATAGTAAGTGTAAATTTTGTATGAACAAGTTTAATGTTGGATATAACAAATATTATGTACTTAGTGTTTGTCTGCAACTTTACTCACGTCCTCTCAATCGTTCGTTACCAATCATGAATACACAATTATATTTTTATACAGTGTCTTTAACTAAAGACACAAAATATTTTTGATAATTACGATAAAATTAACTTTTAAGACTGTTCTATACCCATTTTTGATTGGCGTGATATCATTCTTTGAATGGCGTGAAACTTTTAAATTTTAATTTAACTTTTTTAATTTTAAGAATCCTCTAATATCCATTGGTGGAAAAAATATTTTTAAAGAAAAGCGATTTTCCAGATAAGAATGGTTAAAGTGATGATTGAATTTCAAGCACTGCTATTATAACCTTTATTCTATCGATAAAATTTGGATATGTTAAAGGCATTCATATTCTACCTGCCCTTGGTATTTATTTTTCGATAATCCTTTTAATTTTCACTCGGAATGTTAAAACGTGCCATCGAAAATTGGAAATATAGATTGGAACTGAATGGATCATGTATGAAAGAAACAAACTTTAAAAACTAAATGTTAAGAATGGCTCTTTTGTATGATAATAAATACTCGATAATGTGTTCTATTATTTTTGAAAAAAGTACCTCGAAATGAATCATCAGTTATAAATGAAGGCTCTCGAATATACGCCTATTTTACACAACTACACGGCAACAGTAGCATTTTTATTATTATTTTCGGATTGGAAGGTGACATATGATATTTTTCACCCTGGCTAGTATCTATGAAAAAATTTATCTATATTTTGAGGTAGAAATAGTGAATTTTCGGTTTCAAATTTATTTCAGCAAAATTAGTTTAATGAACTAATGGTTATTAGAATATATCTACTTTTAGTATTTAAGCGGGTAATTTTGGTTGAAGAAAATTCGGTAAAATTAAAAGGAATTGGATGTTTGGTTTTGACAAAATTGAAAATCTTAAAAATAATAAGTTTTCAAAACCCAGTAATTCTTTAAAAAAAAAAAAAAAAAAATACAAAACAAAAACAAAAACAAAAAAATTAATAAAAATGGAAATAAAAACAAATGTTTTTAAATCAATTCAAATAAAATTTTTCAAGTAGTTTAAAAATATTATAAACAAAGTTATATTTTTTTCCTCAAATGTAATAAGTTAAGGGAAGGAAAGGTATCTTTTTATTATTTTGTTTTAAATGTCAATATTATTAAAACTTTTCTGAATAGGACATTTAGCTTCATTTATATAACATTTTCACTTATGAAACTTTTTAAATACAAATTCTGTCACGATACAAGTTTTTTATTGTTTTTGTAGGAGTGTGATTTTAAGGATTCTGTTCCAAAAATATTTTTTAAGCGAGGTTCTTATTTTTCTATGAATAAAACTAAAACACTCGAAGCTGTTTTGATTTAAATTTGAACTTATTCCTCCATTTTTAAGACTTACGCCTGCATCTATTAAGACTTACTTTTAAGACTTACGCCTGCGTGATTTTCGAACCAATAAAAATTTGATTTTTCTTTTCTCGGGTTATTCATTTGTTTCCAATTGTGATGTATTCCTCGTATATAATATTCATCCCTATATATTATAAATGTGAAAGTATGCATGTTTGTTTGTTTGTTTGTTACGTTTTCACGCAAAAACTAGCGAATTGTTTTTAATGAAACTGTACAGAAATATAGATGATATATCAGAATAACACATGAACTAGAATGTATATCAAGAGAGGGTGGAGGCTAAAAAGCGGTGGTTTTTACTTTTAAGCCCAGTAAATATACATAAAATTAAAAAGATATTGATAATATACTACAGATATATTTTATATAAGAATGCTTTTAGCATAAATTTCCTTTTTCAATATTTTGAATAATATAATATATAGATATTATTAATATTTAATTAAAATACTCTTTGGTGGTAAATATTGCATAGCTATCATATTTATAAATTTTTAATGAAAATGCATACGTTAAATGTTTAAAATTCTTTATGAAAATTTCAAAATATTATTGTCGAATTTTCTATTTAATATGATTGAAGGTTGATGAATATTTGGATATAACAATGATTCCTAGGCATGGTATAAGGAAGTAAGATGGAAAATTTTCAAAATATACATATGTGGAGCTTCCAGAAATCAGATAAAATCAGCTAAATGGCAGTTTTTTCATTGTGACTAGTTAAATTTTGTGGCTTTGTTCGATGTAATCAGTCCTTTTCCCTGTAAGCAGGGATCTGATAAAGGATAAAAATATGGAACGCATTCGAAAGAGTAAAATCTTAGCACTCTTGTATTGGTAATTTCAAATTGGATTAGTACATTTTCATGATAAAAATAGGTATTAACATTATTAATATCTGGCAAACCTATTACCTACGGGTTCATCTGTTTTTAAGTGATTCATAAATTCTTAACCCAATCTTGTAGATCAAGATTGTTATTCGTCTGAACATGCTTCGAGGCTACGAAATGTTTTACGAGCGCCTTAAATACAATAAATAAAAGAAAAAAAAAAGAAAAACATAAGACAATAAACCTTGGAAAAAAGAAAAAAAGATCGTTAGAAACAAGGTACCTATCAAAAAAGGTCTGTGAAATTATTCCCCTAGGAGAAACGCTTATAGAATAAAATTTGTAAAGAAAATTGATTGTTAGTTTAACAACGATTCAAGTGTTTACTCTTATCAAAGCATGATATTTTTACCGAAATAACCCATTCATAATTCTCAAAAGGCGTTATTGGACCCAATTTAAAAAAATTTTTCGATTTTTTTTAACAAAGAGAAGTAAGAAAAAAGGACTAATTTTTAAACTTGAAATAAAGCCGAAAATTTCCGAAAGCTGCAAATAATCATTTTCTCTCACTATTTGAGTGCATGGAGTTTTATGAATTCCTGTTGAAGTATTTCGGTACTTCACATATTTGACATAAAATAAAATATGTATAAACAGTGGTACTTAAACTTTTTCAATATAATGTAAAAACTTTTCTAAAATCTAGTGATGTTATGTAATATTACTAAAAGATAGATAGAATAGTTGTAAACAAAATTGTCCTTTTTTGTTATCATATTCTCAATTGTTTATTCAAACGTGATATAAATATTAACAAATATTACTTTTAATAATTTTACATGTTTTTGATGACAATTTAGAAAAGTTTATGCTACTTAAATGATATTCAAAATATGTGTAAATAGTATGAGTGTTTAAACAATATTTTAATGATTCAGGCAATCGATATGACGTCACGTCGTATAGATTGAGCCATTTGATTGGAAAATTAATTTAAATTTATCAATTGAGCTATTTTTTTCGAATCTCTGAATCGAATTTGCTCAGACTATCCTTTCGTTTAGTTTAGTATTTATTGCACGTAGGAACATTCAAATCTGAAAGTAACAAATCGAAAATTTTCAATAAGTACAGGATTTAACATTTGAAGGGGGAAGTATGTAATAGCTATATTGATGAAGTATTGTATTAACACGGAAATCAATATTTAACATGGACATTGTTTTACGATACAGATTTTATGGTCTGGATTAAAAGTGTCAAACTGAATATAAAATTATAAAATACAACTTGTTCAAGGGAAACGCTACAGGTGAAAATTTATTACTGTGCCAAACGAATCTTTCCTTCCTTATTTGGATGCTTAATGGTAGATTGCTTCTAAATGTTTTTTTTAAATGTACATTTAACAGAGTAATTATTCGGAAAATAATCCATTTTCTGTGGCTAAATATAGCTACGAGAATAACTTAATTAAGGTTTTAGTTCTAAATTTTAGCAAGTTGGGTTTGATTTCATGTTTTTTACTACTGAAATTTTCACTAAATCCTTCATCATTTGATTTAAAGCATCGCTAGATATTTCATGCAAAGTTCTTATTTTTTTTCTTTTTTACGTTCACGTCTATCGATTCTTCTAGGTATTGAAGAAAACTGAGTGCCATTATAATCAAGAGTTTTTTTTTCAATGCTTGATAATAGTACGCTTGGCACTTTAGTGCCTCTCTGCCGTAACTGCTTGGTTACTTTGCAATTAATATTCTAAATAACTAAGTACAAAGATAATAACGGAACCAAATTGGAAGAGCTGCTGCCCACGCGGTAATTTTCATTCTAAAGTACATTTGCTGAAGCTATCTATCATTAATTCTTCACATTAAAGAAAATTGCTAAGATAAATAGGG
Source organism: Chrysoperla carnea (assembly GCF_905475395.1). Lineage (NCBI taxonomy): Eukaryota > Metazoa > Arthropoda > Insecta > Neuroptera > Chrysopidae > Chrysoperla > Chrysoperla carnea. The sequence continues at coordinate 42,742,322 of NC_058339.1, forward strand.
TATAATCCTGGTGTAGAATTTGTCATATTATCCATAAAAATGTAAAACTAGACTTGATACCATGCCAAAATTTGAAAGTGCAATTAAAATTGATTAAAAAAATATCTATGTCCTTACCAACGTATGGCGTGACTAGCGGGTATCTTCTTCATTGTTTAGTTAGGAATTTTAAACTTTCATCTCTTGCATACAAATAAAGATTTGTAAAAACCAACTTCATTTTCTATTCGTAAAGTGAGAATTCTTCATGTGAAGTTATAAAAAAATTTAATCCGATCCCCTCTTGCGAATCTCGGAGTGAAAAAGTTTGTATGTCTATTTATGTTTGACTATGGTATGATGTTTTTGAATTTCTAGTATATCCATAGAGGAATAGGTGGTAATACATTAATAAAGACAATTTTAATTACACAAGCATTAATAAAATAATAGATAATATTTTATGTATGAAAGCTTTTAATGAAAACTCTCCCAAATAATTAATATCAATTTATTTTCATATTAAAGCTACGAATATTTTTTATTATTATATATAAAAACCTGTTGCAGATTATATATATTTTTTTTGTTGTCGACAATAAAAGTTATAACCTCTTTTATCCTCTATGTATACAATCGTTACGATATATACGTAACAGAGATACTATTGTGTCGAATGAATATTTGATATTCAACTTTTTACTGTATTGATCTTTGTAAAGATTGTTGAATGAAGAAAGTACCTACTAGAAGTTTTAAAGTTATATTAAAGAAACAATGCACAAAGGTGTTTGAATTAAGACAACGAACTTTCTAGACACCCAAAAGATATATTTTATTTGAGAAAGGTGTGCACACTTTTTATTTACGGGAATGAAGATGATAAATATATAATATTAAAACATAAAATTGTTCCCTTTTGTAAGACATTAATGAGGGTACGATTTACATTTGTAAAGTTATGACTGCATTTAGAAAACAGATATAGAGAAAAGTATTTTCATTCTATCACAAATGCGATAATCTTTCATCGATATTTACCCTAAAAGTTTAATATTATGGTACGAGAGCTGGGAATTTTTTCCGGTTCTTAAGCCATATGATAGTGGTTTCGTAAACTAACGTATGATGAACACTGGTTAAGTATCCCAATTTCTGTTTGGCAAACTAAAATTATATTACAGTAATTGTAGAAGTAAATCATGTTAAAAATATAGTCCCACTGAAATGTTTTGAATATCTTGGGTTGGATGATTTTACGCTAGGGGTAGAATGACTTGATAATGTACAAAGTCTAAGGATAAGTAAGGTAAAAAATTTACGAACTTATTTGAAATTATCAATTGTTCAAACAGTTGGAAAACTTACTACCTAGAGTTGTTTTTAATTTAGCACTAAGAAGCTTCCAAGAGATCCGGGCTCGAATCTAGGTGCGAACTTATTTTTTTCAATTCTTTTTAATTAATATTACTCGGCAAATTATTTGTCTTTATAGTTTACGCCTTTGTATCGTAAATAATCATGAATTATATAATCGTAAGGCTATTAAAAATCCGATATAGCGATTAGTTACGTTGAAATTTGTTTTGGTCAAAATTCCATTTTTAGTACACAAAAATTTGAAATTGGAAACAATAGTCAGTTTATCTGGTCTACCGTGTGCAGTCTCCTCTACCTATTAATTTTGCTGCTTTGAATATTTGTATTTTAATTTTATTTTTCATTGTGAAGTACTGTTTTGCTATTAACAGAATCATGTTTGTAATCTGAGTTACTGTTTAGATTACAGAAACATACAGAGGTCACATGAGTATTGTACACCAGGTATTTTTTAATTAAAAGTAAAACACATACATACCTATATGTTCAAAGTAGGCTCTCAAGTAGATTAAATAGAAATATAATTTTTTTACTACCCAAAAAATATCTATAGAGAGTAGGTATTATTTTCATCATAATCTGATTTATCATAATTTGATATGTGTCAAATAATGCATATTTGTTTGCATTTGAATTTAAGATGTGAACCTTAGGCAGTCTAACAGCACTGGGAAAGGAAGATATAGCAGAGCTACTCTTTTAAATTTCTCGGTCAATTTTAAATTTCCCCATCCATTCAAAATTGATGAATATCTATCTGCCTTTGACCATACTTGATTGACAAGAATATCAATTCTTCGACACTATTGATCTTTGACACTCAACAAGGCAGAATGTCCGTGGTTCAACATTTTCACAATTCAAAAGTGTTTGATTGAGTATCAGATAAAGGTCGAGAGTGTCGGATTTTCGATTATCTTATTAATAGAGTATGAAAAAACATTGATATATATCAATTTTAAACATTGATATTAAATTTTAATTTTAAGGGTAGGGTTTGAACTTATATTTCTTTTATCTAGCTCTACAACTTTTGTATTTAGTAACTTTTGTATATTATATTCCGAGCATGCCTTCTGTTTCGGGACATTCCTAACATATTCCAATATACCAATGGTAAAATTTATTTATATCTGAACACAGTAATATGAGTCTCTTTATAAATCGATAATTTAAAATAAATATTTTCTCTGTAATGTCAAATATTAATAAATGACACAATTCATGGAAAATTATTTTCTATATCAATATTAATATTTTGTGATTAATTATAATTTTATTAGTTTTATTGGCAATATAATTTTATAATAATATACCTAAAAGGGTGTAATTTAATATTTTCTATTTGAAATATTCGAAAATTAATATCGTTTTTATTATGAAAATAACTTGATTATAAGGTAATCATAATCGATCCTTTATTTCTGAAAATGAGCAATTTAATTTAATATTTTATATAAAGAGGGCCATTTAAATTACAAGCATAAATATGACATGTCATTTTGAAAATACCAGTTCTGTATAATCACCCAAACCTAATTCCATAAACCTTTGTTTGATTTTTGTGTGAGCTGATTCAAATTCAAATTCACACAAAATAAAAATATTGATATTTAAAAATCAAAATATCGACAGCTAACAACACTTTTGATTGTCTTATAAACTTATGTCTGCCATTGATACATGCATTTAGTTATTGCATGATGACGATTGCCACCAATTTCCAATTCCTATCTGGCTTTTAGGCGCAGGAGTTTTAAAAATGGCAAACAATAAAACAAAGTTCGTTATAAAGTATTAAATAAGTTTTGTTTGAATCATTTCCCCGTGAATTTGATAACTTTGATGGAGAACTGGTTCCGAGAAAAAGTGACTTCATATTTTATAAATAAGTATCAATAATTTACAGAATGTAAAAGTACAGTAAATATCAATTGCAGACGTTTTTCGAAACAATGTTGTTAGAATATGAAGGAGAAACGTTTTTGTAATTTAAAATTTTTCTCTTTCTTAATATTTTTCGAACAATCTGCTCTATTTATAAAAATCGAAAACCTTAACAGGTTTGGTTGCAAAAAGGACCGTTTTTGAACATATGAATTTTATATATTGTTATTATGTTAAGAATTATCAGCAAATCAAGTTGCTTGGATTCAAATGAATCAACTTGTATCCAATACCAACATATTATATTAAAAGGTTATCAAAATGTTAAATATGCAAATAAAATAATGTTTAACTTTAAATAATTAACAATATTTTATAATTGCTGGTAATAAATTAAATGTACTTACCAATTATAAATAGTGCTTCAACAACAACGTCACTAATCATTGATGGTCGATCATGACTAATAAAACTTGCATTGTATGGTACAACAATTGCAACATAAAATGTTGCAATTAATATTAACCAATCCCAACATGTTTTAAAATATCCATAATGTGATAAAATAAAACGAGATTTTTTCACTGCCGATGTTTTATATTCTGGTAATGGTGCAGCCGATGAACTTAATAGATTCTGTAAAGGAGAAAAACAATATTTACTTGAATTGGAAATTTAACTTGAAACCATTGGAAAATTTAAACATCTAATATCATCTAACGTTATAAAAACGCAAATAAAATTGAATATTAAATATGTTAACAATGAATAATCTCTTAACAGACTTAAAAATACAAAAATGGTTGAAAATTAGTATTCGTTATGCGTAGAACCGAATTTATCACCATGTGCGGAAACATTGATAAGTTTGCACTTTTTTTTTGATAATTTTGATATAAATAATATCATATATTTAAAAAAAAATAGCCTATATTATTATAAGTGAAGTAAAATGATAATAATAATGAAAAAAATGAAATGACAAATGTTTGCAAGTACGGCTTACTGCATGCAACAAATGTTCGCCCACTTAGAAACTTAGAACTACTTGGTATATGCTTAAAAATTCTGAAAAATCTTGACTACTAAAAGTACTACTTTATGGATATTATTGAGATTCTCATAGCATATTTATATTTCTAATATTTTTATTTTATGCTATTACTTGAGCGTCTCTCTGGGCAAAGAGAATACCTTCAAAAATATAAATTAGCTGAATTCCCGGAATGCTGGACAAGTATAGGCCAGGTGAAGGATACAGAACATGTATTTTATTTTTTGAGATATTCACGATTTTTTGACCATCGTAGACATCTAGAAGAAATTTAACAAACAATTTAACACAAGTCATGTTAGCGTGAGTATCAGAATGGGTAGCTACGAGTAACTATACAGCAACTTTCCTTAAGAAGGTATGCCAGGAAGAATGCGGATGGATACACCTAATAGCGTAGTTGTATATTTGTCGAAATAAGGTTGGTTTAGTTGGAAGAAGAATAATGTTTAAGCCCTACTCACGAAGGGTCACTGTTTAAGCCCTTTTTTCGAAGTAATACCTAGCGGTCGTACCACGAGAATGTTAAATAAATAGAAAGGAGGTTAGGATTTTAGACGGTCGGGGTCTTTTGGCAAGTTCGACACCATAAGGGAATTTTCTGCATTAAAAAGCATATTCGATAGAAACATTCGATCATTATACGTCTAATTTAACGTAAGATGCATTCATTTATCATTATTGTTACATGCCTTGTGAATTACATTGTACTGTAAGTAGGAATAGTAAGAATAAATGCTTGAAACTACTAATATAAAAAATACTCGTTGAATGTAAATTCGATGTCGATGAAAATATCATTCATGTGGATGTAATTGGCATCTATTTATAATACATTTGCTAACAAGAAAATATTTTATTATGAATAAAATTGTCTGCTTTTCATTTTTAATGGTTCAATCGTGGAATGTTTAAATAGTTTTTTGTATTATTAGAAAAAATGATTAATTTATGAGAGCTAAAGCGACTAAATAAAAAAACTTAAACCATCAAAAACTGAACAAAAAACCAATCTTGCTTTTCATCAAGTAACAACACGTACTGGCAGTATCAGCAGCTTTTAAGTAAATTTTAAGGAGCGACGAACCAATGGTAACCGAGATTGATAAAAGTGGTAGGAAACACAAACACTTTTCACAATTTGTTTTTGTCAAAATTTTCGACATAACAAAAATTTAATTTAACAAAATTAAGAATAATTTATTCCACATAATTTAGGGGCAGGTATTTGTAAAACCTTTTTTACGAAAATAATTAGCATTGCTTTGATAAAAACGATATAAATTTTGTTTATTAAACCATGAACACGGTCAAAATATCTAGCACTATATGATTTATGAGAGTTATATTTTGCTTGCAATGTATATTTGTTTAGCAAATTTTCAATGAGATTCATATTAAATATCGGTTTGTAAACATATCTAAATTTTTAGAATTTTTCCAATACCGCAATACGTATATATTCGATTTAATGTGTGAAATGTGTTTTAATTATAATAATTTATTATTATCAATATAACTAATTTATTAATTGATTTATGTCCATATCCAGAAAATATTTACTGTTTACACTACATAATTTATTGGCTATGACCAAATTATTCTGTTGTTTGATTTTCAAATGCATTCAGGGATCGTAAGTTGAGCACTTGAAAAAGAACAAAATTGAATCTCAAAATTTGGTTTTCTTATGTTTCCTTGGATTATCAATCATCTTAGAGATGTCGGAATGAAAAAAGAATAATATTTGAGAAAAATTTTGATTCAATATTGTGGCAATTTGATCTTTGTTAATAGAGTTTTCCAATAGCACAAAAGTATAAGTCCAGATGTGTATCCACGTGCTAGGCTAACAAAATCACAAGAAAGTAGTTCGGACATCCATTGACTATCAGATACATATAATAACCTTCTTTTTGTATTAACGCTTCATCTCATCGAAATCATGTTTAATCGTGGAGAACATGGATATCTTATAAACCCCAGTTTCCCGTTTTAACTTTCCAAATCATGTTTTGATTTCTGGTATCTGTTCTGGAAACTAATCAGCTTCCAAATTAGCAATGAAGTATTGGCACGAGACAAGAGGGTAAAGTATAATTTATTATTCATTTACAATTTTTTTAATATGTCTTTTGTTCGAATCATTCCCTTTAAATTCTGCGTACTGTATTGAGAGACTAGAAACATTAGCAATAGTTATGGCGGACGATTCAATGCAGTATGGGCGTCAGGCTCATACTGGTTGGCAGGACCCACAATACTTCTGGTTGATAGCCCTTTTCAATACTGTTATATTATTTATTATACTAACATAGATTCTATAGTATCTGTCTCTACACCATTCCAGCATTGTAGTAAACGCCATGCATTTTTTACCGTGTATAATCCAAGCGTACATACAAACGAGCTAGAGGTAACAAACTTGAATAATGAGTTAATTCGGTTACTGTGAATAGGTCATATATAAAATTAGTTAAAACTCTACATATAGGCACCAAATGTAATGTAATTATTTAAAATGGGCTAATTACAAATTGAGTCTATTGTATTTAACGGGAATATAATATAACGAATTATCGAATAAATGTGGGTGGTAATGTAGGGCGCATGGCTGGTATTGCTTAAATGGGAAGGAAGGAGAAAACATTGAATTGTGCTATTTGTCAATAAAAAACAATGTGTTATTAGTAGATTTTTAATTTCAATACAATGCGAGTGTTTTATTTCAATTGTTAAGTTTTTGTTTACTGATAATTTATAATTTTTAAACTATTCATTTAAATCACTCAAATGTAGGCTAAAAAATCTACTAAATTATTCGCAGCAAAATAGACTTGCAGTATGGGAATTTATAAAAACCCCGCGATAAGTCATAAGGTACTTAGTTAGAAATATACCAGCAATTAAAAAACATTAACTATTTTAACTTTCCACAGAAAAGTTCTTGTAATTAGTCTGAAATTTTAAATTAAAATTTTTAACATATCTTCGTGTTTCATATTCAGGTTAATTTATTAACACCCCTTTTTCTATCATCTCGTTCACGAATTCGCGTTAATTTATGGGGTAATAACAATCTCGTATTAGCAACAATCTTTGCATAATAACAGTAAGATGTGTTGAAAAGATTGACAAAAGCGTCGATAGAAGTTGGGTCGTTAGTCGAATTTTATGAATTTGTATAATTAAAAAAAGTATTTTTGTAAGTATCGGGTTTTTAAATCAGGTCTTTTTAACACCCGAACTAAAAGAAAGGGGTGTTATAAGTTTTACCGCTATGTGTGTGTGTCTGTGGCATCGTAGCGCCTAAACGGATGACCCGTTTTTAATTATTTTCGTTTCGTTTGAAAGGTAATTTAGCGGGGAGTGCTCGTAGCCATGTTTCAAGTGCAAGTTTAGGGTTCCATACCCCAAAAATTTGTCGGGGTTTTTTTATATTTTGTAAATTTCACTTGTTTGATATTAAGCTTGTGTTTAGCCTCTAGCTTACACGTCTTTAAAATAAAAGAATATGAATATAAAAATTTACTATCTTAAAAGTTGAAGATGTGGATCTTAAGGTCGCGTTTACATATAAAAAATTGCGGTGAAGCTGTTGAAAATAAGCTTCAATTATTCCTCAATCAAAAAACATGATTTTATGTAAAATCGACATGTTTTGTGAAATAATATGGAGCTTTAAAAAAATCATGAATGTTTGAAGTATATAATCGATTTTATAATAATATCACAAATATTCTCCATTTATAAATTAAAATAGTTATTGACAATCAAAGCAACAACGTTGATTTCGCTTCAATTTATATAACAGAAAAAAATGACATTTAAAAATTTAAAAAAGAGCCATTTTAGAAAAAATGTTTTGATATAAACTTTGAAACAGAAGCTTCATTTGTACCTATCTAAAATAAATACATTGGATTATTGCTGCTTATATTATGGAAAACTAATCTTCAAACAATTTTAAATCACAGGCCTTGAGTCCATATTAAAGCAAACCCCTAATTCTTTTTGCCTGTTTTTAATCCCCGAACTGAAAAAACTGTGTTTGTCTGTCTGTGAAATCGTAGCGCCTAAATGGATGAACCGATTTTAATTTTGTGGGTTTCAGTTAAAAGTAATTTAACGGAGAGTGTTTTTTGCTATGTTTCATGTGTGCACTTTAACCATAAAAATAATTAATATATGGAAAGGAATAGTCAAATAAACATGGCTCAATTCATTTCGAAAAGTGAAATGGTAAAATAATTAAGTAATTCAAAACAATAATTCAAAAGAACAAAGTCAACACAAATATGTCAATTTCAATTAAAATATTTCTAAAAATTTGTTCCAAAAAATGATAGTTCTCTAAGTATCCTTTTCATCTCATCTGGTGTTCTCCTTGAACATAACTTTGATATTGATTAATTAAAGAAGGAGTGTTATAAGTTTGAAGTGTTTATCTGTGCGACCGTGTGTTCTTCAGTGACATTGTAGCCCTTAAATGGTCGAACCGACTTGATTGAGAACATTTTAGAGCTAAGTTTCCAAAAATCATTTTTAAAATTTTGTAAATTTCATTTGTTTTCTTAAGGACTGATTAAGGAAAGTATTGTTATAAAACCCATTGAAGTATAATTAACCGTGTCTCGATTATAAAATTTGTGGGAAGTTTTTCATCTGGCATATTTTGCTACGATTTTCTTTTTAAGAATCATGGTAATTTCTCTTCAAATCGGCTTCCGGTATATTAGGCTTGAGGACTTAAATTTTCTGTGTCTAGCTTGGCATGATGGAAACGTTTAATCATAGTTTATACAACGAATGTACACAACATAGGCACTTATACAGTTGATGCAACAATCTTGGTTAATGTAGTGTGAAAATTAGATTTAAAGCAACAATTGTGTGGTGGTATGGTTTGATATGTTGTCTTTGTGTATGTCTGCATGTCTGCATGCATGTTTGTATATTGAATGTCTCACAGATAAATATAATGTTTACTTTAATATATACGAATAAATGTATGTTGGGCAATTTTAACAGAAATAAATTGAGTCTGGTACAACCCTGGAGATCCACACAAAAAACTTTCCAGTATAATAAAAAGTTATAAAAAGGTCTTTTTAACATTTATAGATTATGTTTCGAACATGTCTTGCAGCTTATGCTGGAACGATCATTATCTCCATAGATAAATGATGAGTTTCATCCACTTTTGAGATTCTGCTTATCGAATTTTTTCCACTTTTTTTATTACCATTAAAAACGGCTTAACTCGGATAAGCACAGACACGTGTTAATGTCATAATTGGTTCGCGAAATAATCGAGGCGAAAAAACCCGAACGAACATACGCACATACGTACACACACACACAGAAATCACATTGAAAAGGTTTGATTCGGATCTTGCGGCGTTGAAAACGCGGAAATATGTAAAACTGGAGATTTTCAAAATTGGGCCCCATTACATTAAAAAATACTGAAAAAATTGAAATGTTCAATGATTATTATTTAGTTAACTTACATGTGTTAATGGTGATTCGATACCATTCTACCATTCTATTGTTTCTGTTAATATCTCCCGATCTAATATACCCGTACTTTTGTGAATAAAATATGATTTTAAATTTAATTAATATATATATTTTCTAGAAGTGATCCAAAGTGTTCATAATTTACAGAATGTTTCATGAGAATAGAAATTTTACTAAATATAAAAGTAAGCATGAATTAAAATGTTGAAGCATGATGTGATCACTTTACGACATCTATAAAAGTGACGTTCAAAGATTCCGTTACATAGAAACATAGATACTAGTGCAGTTAATGAATGTAAAATCAGTACCGACTGACACCCAAGTTTTTTGACCATGAATAATAAAACCCCCAGAATAATTACATTTTCTAGGCATACTTGTTTTAAATTAGTAGCTTAAAATAGAATTTTCCGGCGGACATTTTGAATTTTCACATTTTTATGGCCAGATTCTTTGAAACATTTCAGAGAAATAATATTTTCTTGTTATAGCTGCTTTAATTTAGTAGCTAAAAAAGAAATTTTCCGTCCGCCATTTTAAATTTCACATTTTTTATAGTGAGATTAGAGTTAAGCGACCCCAAAAGCCCTCAGATTGGTATTTTCATACTCATTTGTAATTTTTGATTCGTTTCGGAAACTCTGGCAGAAAACTCACAAATTATTTCACGATCTTTTTCTAAATACAATAACTAACAAAACAAAATACTAAACAAAACATCAAAATCGGTTCATGATCAAAAAACTTACATACCAAGCTAATAATAGCGTATTAAAAAAATTTCCCCCTTATTGATTTCACTGCCTCTTACATGGAATGTATGGAGGCTGCAAGCTACACATCTCTGTTCTGTTAGAATAGTTAATACTGTAGTGCTTTAGGAAATTAAAGAAAATTATATCTATCTTCTGGGAAGTTCAATGTGGATCATAGGGCTTGCACTCACATGAACAACTTGTTATTTTTGTGGTGTGTTAGTACGTAGTTCCTACTCGTACAAATTTGAAGAACACGTAGAAGTATTCTTTGAAGTGAAAATGGAAATATTTTTCATAATTTTCAGTCCTTTATCAGAACTGAAACTGAATACAGTATGTACACACGGTAAAACTTAGAAACTACATTTGAATACAGAGCCTACAACATTTCAGTTACTTTAAATCTTATGGGTTACTATATTTCCTTTAAACATATATAATAAAACATTCTATCTCTCGTCCGACCACATATCTTCATACACACATATATAGAACATTTTAAATATAGGAGGTAAGTTGCCAAGATCATGGCTATACTTTTGAACTTATATCCATAGCTTTATTAATTTTAACAAGTGAAATTAACAAAGTTTTAAAAAACCCCGACAAAATTTTCGGGTAGGGAACTCTAAACTCACACTTGAAACATGTCTAAGAATACTCTTCATTAAACTAACTTTTTACTTAAAGCCTTTTCCAAACTGAATCGATTTTGAAAATCATTCCCAATTTTTTGGTTTTTTTTAGGATACGGAACCCTAAACTCGCATTTGAAGAACACTCTCCATTCAATTATTTTAATAAAGGTCATTGTTAAAAAAAATGTACTAAAAGTTGGTTTGTTTGGGAAAAAAAATTAAAATGGTCGCGACAAAGAAGTTAATGTTAATTTTTTAAACCTTAGGTCTCACTGTCTTTTATGACTAAAATTTACGCCACCGTTATATGTATCAAAAAAATACTGAACTATAAATGAATTTTCTAACTTTTCTGTTTTCTATAATTTTGTTTTCATTTTCTAGCATCAAAGTCTGATAAGTTTTAATATATAAGGCATTGAATTACCCTATTTTCATATTTTCAAACATAAACTCTACTATGACAAAACTCTACTATAACATATGTTAAAAACGGTAAAACTATATCCCTGATTATAGAAGATAAGAAAACATAATTTTTTGGCAAAGAGAAAGACTAAATAATAGGCAGTAGGATGACATAGACAGCGGACCTACATCGATAATAGAATGAAGATATACCTTACCTTCTTTCTCATACATCATCATTAGGTACAAATTAATTATTATTATTTTATTCGGGTTTTGTTTAGAATTATTTTATGTAAAACTAGATCTATTATTACACGAGCTACATCATTACATGCCACTACTATGGCTTTATGAATTATTATGTAAATATATTCACATTACTAATTATAAACTTTTGTTTATTGCGTAACGTATGTACTTTCAGATACACTCTTAAATAAAGTTTTTTGTTTCGGATGCTCAGAATTAAATAAACTGAAGCAATATGCTTTTCAACTGATTTTAGAGCACTGGATTTTCGAAAAATATTCAAAACTAGTAATTCGCTTTGAGAGTACAAATAAATGTTATGCTTCTTTTTTTTAAATAAGTACTATCTGAACATTTAACAACTACTTGGTCTACAGTCAAATATATTCATTTACTAAAAATCTGCATTCTCGTCTTGATAATACACATTTAAATTCTAAATTTGATATTTTTAATCATTTGGCATTTGGTAAACTCCCGATTTCAATTCGAAACAATTAACCGACGAAAAAGAAGGAGGTTCTCAAGTCATCCCATATATATTTTTTATGGTATTTTTTTTTTATGTATGGCCGCGCATAAAATTTTACAGATTTGTCCGATTTCGATAATTTTTTTTATTCGGTAGGTTTTTTATTGGTATACCTTCAAGTATTAGTTGAAACATCGCAAGCCATTAATTTAGTCTGTTTGTTAAGGTGCACTAGTATAAATTAGAAACTTGTTTTTAATAAAATAGCAAACAACTTTTATTCTTAATATTTTTCGTATATATATTAAATTCGCCAGGAATCCAATGGATAATAAAAAAAGGTAAAATACAAAAATTGAAGAATATTAAAAATTTGAAAAAAAATTAAATTCCAATTCCAAGTTGGTCTTTCATCAAAACTAGCAACTTTCACAAAACATTCTTTTCGAAAGTCATCTAAACTCCTTAGAAGTTGAATTTATTAAGGGTATAAAAAATAATTTGAGCAAAATTTGTTTGAATGTTTTTCTTCTCTTATCAGTTACGAACATGAATTTATTTTTCGGCCATCAGATTGGTCAACTTTGAGGGCAGGATAAGATTCCCCCTCGGAATAGTATACCTGTAAGAGTATTTTTAAATATAAAATCACCTTTCTCATCGACCAGTTGTAAGGAAAAATCAAGTAAAATTTTTATGAAATTGAATCTTTCTCTAGTAAATAGCTAAGTAAAAAACCTCCAACCAATCAAATTTTTTTAATTATAATATTTTATACTATTGTAGTATAAATTTCTTTGTCTCCTGGTGAAATTTTCATGTTGTTAACAATGTTACATAATTAAAATTCACCTACAAACATGTGTCAAAGTAAAAGAAAATATTTGCATTAATTATTTATACAAAAATAAATAAATAAGCAAAAAAACAGGGAAAAAATTATAATTAGATCTTAAAATTATAATAATATTTTTCTCTAGAGGCCTTTTGGGAGCTGACAGTTTATAATGATAGTACAATATAACCGTATATACCCCATGTTTTTCATAGGTATGATTTTCATTAGAACCATCTGACTTTAACTTTTTTATACCCCTTACGGAGTTAGATTTATAGATTTGAGCTGTGAAAGTTTGCGTTTATAACATATAAATCCTATATTGAAGTATTTTTAAAGGTAGGTATGTTTTATTATGTAAGAAGGCTAATTTTCTTATGATTAATTTGAAAAACTGGTAGTCATTAGTGAAAACCCTGCCAATATTGTTTTATAAACAAAATTATAACAAGTGGCACTCGTTTTTCCATAAATACATTTAAGGTGATGAAATGACTGGCATTTGTGTTAAGAAAATAAGTATTTCTTCTATAAGTATATATCGAAAAATTTTACTCTCAATTTTTTTCTAATTAAACCCAGATCCAACAGAATTCACACATTTTTTTGGGAATGTCCTCCAATAGATGGAAATATTTTCCAAGAAACTGAAGAATGAAGAATTAATTTTTTTAAATGTAATTAAAGGTTATTAAGAGATAATTTGGAAAAAAAACTAATGGTAGAACTTTTACAGCGGCTTAGAACTTTTTGTTTTGCTCCACGCAGCAAAATTGTTTTTAAACGCAAGAATAAAACAAAAATAAAATTTTTGTGAAAAGATCAAAAGAAGATGATTCTTGGAAAGAATAATCCATAGGTAGAATTATCATAGTTCGATAGAGCGTACTCGTTTAATAACGAAAAATGTTTTCAGTTTTTTATTTAACCATCTCTAGTATATAAAACAGTGGTAGGGGGTTGTGAATACTACATACATTTTACTGTCACCATCAGCTCTAGAAGTGAAAAGCAAACATTTTTATTATTTTAAAACAAAAATAGTATGTACACATATAAACCAAAATAATGTATAATAAATGTTTGACTTACATTATTCAATTTGAGTTTCGTTTTGATTTTGTCTTGTTTGTAGTGGCCGGACAGTTGATACAATACAGCTCTGCTTCTGCGTCGTCCATAGTTTGCTGGTGGTGCTTCAGGATCCAGGTTACCATTAGCGTCTGCAAGGATGCAAGTAGAGTCAGCACCATACCTTGCCTTCCCCAGAAGTGACGCTGCAAGAAGCAACAGGTCCTCGATCTACCCGTCTTATGTCAATGTGTAACATTTTATATGTGTAATTTCATTGTGTATGTCATTGTAGTACGTGTTTTTATCATTAAAAAAAAAAACCAACTCCGGTGTTCTATAAGCCGTGTAGTCGGAACCCTACATATAACTAATAGTAGCGGTATAAGACACTCTAGACCACGCAGACTACCCAATTACACGACTTACAGAACGTCGGAGTCAGTTTTTTTTATAGTTATTTTTGAATATTTGTTGAACTGTGCGATTTATGCCCGCTAATTAGCTTTGTTTCTCAAATAGCCTATCCATTGCCAGTAGAACTGTCATCAACACTTTTACGGTACCTTAATTATTTAAAATCCCTAATGAAAAATTTGTGCCGTGAAGAGAGCACTTTCTGGCGTATATTATGGTACGTAACAATATTCATGTTTATGTAAATGAATATATTCTCTGAAAACTGGACTATTTTCGTGTTTCTGAAGGTATCCAATTTTCTTAAATTAGTTAAAGTGTTTGGGCTCCACAGGATTGCAACCAGATGAATTATTGCTTTCTTTTTATCCAATATTAACCACACCACTTTAAAATCATCGGCCTTGGGACTATTGAAATTTTTTTATTCCAATGTGTAGTACTACATGTAAGTTGTGTATTTTCTGTGATACAAAGTGTATCTGAGTGTGAACAATGAAAATAAGGAATAATTAACAGGACTTTCGAAAAATAACGCATCCATGGCAGGTAGAATATTGATACCTAACATATCCAAATTTCAAAGCGATATAGTAAAATGTATAATGGTAGTGCTTGAAGTCCAATGGTGACTTTAGCCATTATTATCTGCAAAACCGCTTTTCTTTATAAATTTTGACCACCAATGACTATTTAAGGGGATTTGTAACAGTTAGGCTTTGCCGGTTATCAGCCATAAGTTGCTCATCTGTTGTTATCAACTTTCACTACAGATGCAAGTAATAACTTTTAAGATTATTCTACATTTTGTCTACACTCCATTGTCTTTTAGAGAGTGGGTTGAATATCTTACTCGACAGTTTGCAAATGAACATAAAATGATGTCTGTGACCAAATAAAACTTATGGATAAAAACTTTCTTAAGCACGAGGGCCGTATTGTCAGCTAACTTTTCATGGCGATGTCAGGTGCTGATGTAGGTTAGGTTAGATTATATTATCTGTCCATGAAGGACAACTCTACGCTATAGAGTCCATTGTAATATCATATGTGTGTTTTATCACCTTTTCGCTGTGCTTATCAGCACCTAAATTTTTTTGAGAGGCTGAGTGCACCTCCTTCATGCATATACTATGCACTACACCAGTCATCACAACTATTAATTAAAATAATTTTTGCTGTGTCGAACTCGCTACTATAGTCATACCGCGAAAGGAATTGGTTACGTTTTAACCAACTCAACTACTAGGGTTGACGGCGCTGATGTAAATTTAGGAAAATTTGATTTTATAAAATTTATTTAAAAACTTGGTTTATAAATATTCTTAACATACATCAAAGGATTTTAAGCCAGTCTCTTTTAGTTTATTTTTCTATTCCCCTACTTGAACAATTTTTCATTTTATATTTTGTAAAAATTATGATATTTATATTCTATTTCTATAACATAAGATATAAAATATTGTTGTTATTCACAAAATGTAAATTTTACTTTAATGAAATGTTATTCAGCAAATTCAATGAATAATTGTGTGCTTGCTGTTTGTGAATAGTAGAACATTGAACAGTCGATAAATACATTATAAATATATAGGTAAAATGCAATGTAAAATGCATCTACACTTTCCACCATTTGATTTAATAATGTATGCAGCAACATCAGTATAGTGTTACTTCTGCTGTTGTTATTTATTAAAATTTAAAATGTAAAATATAGCTATAATTGAATTGTATTCATCATAACGTTATGCATTCGTCATAGTTGTTGACGTGACTGTAAACAGGTGGTAATGTTATGTAAAATGGTGTTACTTAAGATTGGATTCTAGAATAAAACATTATCAATTTTTTACATTCATTCGACGATGAGTTAAAAGGAAAATTAATAATGAATTTTCTGTTTTAAGGTTTTCTGGTTCTTATAGGTAAAACTTGAATACAACATTTTTGCACCCTCTTTTAAAAATTCTGGGAGGTTATCTCTTATATGTGAATAACCTCATCAAGATGTGCATTTGATCCCAGTTGGATATACACCGCGGGAAAAAAATTGCAGTAAAAATTGTTATAATAACATGGTAATCCGAGACGGAATTTATACTATAGCCACATTTACAATATTTTATTTTAAAATTTGTACGATATTTACATTGTAATTGATTTAACAAATATCAGTGTTGAATATCTGTTTACGTATACGCTGTACACATGTTAAGTGTATCTTGTAAAATATCCTACTAATATTATAAATGTGAAGTTTATGAGGATGTTTGTTATTCTTTCATGCAAAAACTACTGAACGGATTTGGATGAACTTTGGAACACTTTAACTGATAACCTGTATTAACACATAGCATTTATATATTATTTATTATCCCGATAGTATATTCCCGAGGAACAATTATTGCTGACCTTTTTTTGGTACTTTATAATTACGTAACAACCAAAAATTGAAATTCATAAAATTGTGAAGAAAAGGAAGGATAAATGAGGTCATGGAAAGTGAGGATTATAACACGGTAGTTTTTGTTTTTAGAGCTGAAATTACAAAAGAAAATGAGCGGGTATATATATTCAATATCATTCAAGAACGGCGGAACAATTTTCTTTAAAAATATCGTTGTAATTGTTTTTAGTAAGAATACCGTTGTAACTGTTTTTAATATATTTTATTCGCATGTATCTATGATTTATGTATTAACCAGTTTTTAAATTTATAACCAGAAACTAGTGTTTATACAAAAATACACCTTGTGTTAAATCGTTTAAACTATTTTTGAAATTTAATTAAGACAGATATGGACTTGAAGACGGCCAGTTTTTCCCTCTTTCAACAAAAAATAAAGCATTTTATAGTCAAGTACTCTTGAAACTCAGTTTATTTAATTGCTTTTATTTTATAGCTATCGTGTAGTCAAGCCAGTTGGTATACTGTATAAATCATCTCGAAATGCATTTTGTTAATTTTGTTAATAATGGTATGAGAAATTAATTCTTTCGAAAGAAAATTAATGAAAATAGTTTTTTATTAAGTATTAGATAATCCGATTCACTTCGTTTCATCTACAATTTACATTTGATTATAGCTTTTGATAAGCACGTCCACTAAATACAAAGTTGACTTCCATCTCTTGGTCAATTAGACGGACTTCGTTCGTGAAGAATGTAGCTCGTTTATAGCTATAATTCAAAAAATTCCTATAATATGATTCGATTCACACTGGGAATTGCTCAAAAGTTAATTATTGATCACTCAAACCTAACCAATTTAAGATAATTATCAACTATAACTTAAAGAGTATACATTATAGAGTTATAAGTAATCAACACAAAAATATAATTTTAATTTTTTATTAAACATTAGAATCGATCAGAATCACAAAAGAAAGATTTTGATCTTTGGTAACTTCTAAATTACTCGTCATAGATACTTTAGAAAATTTGAATTTCCTTAATTTCGGGCTGTTTTTTTGTATATTGCCTAATATAATGGTTGCAAAACCTTTATGAAATTATTACGAACATATCGAAAAGAGAATTGTTCGAATCATGAAGCCGTTTTTGAGCCCTAACCAGAAATTCGAACAAATTATATTTATGTATATAATACTGTGTCCAAAAATAAGGTGACATTTGAATTTAAACTGCGCGCGTTTGTTGTGTATTATGAATTCCTTCCGCCCAGCCAAACAGTAAACAAGGAATATTATTTGAACGTTATGCGTCATTTGCGAAACGCTATCCGTCTAAAAAGGCCAGAATTGTGGAAAGACAATTCATGGTTTTTACACCACGATAATGCACCATCCCATACTGCACTCATAATTCGTGATCATATCGGCAAAAACTCAACTCATATCGTTCCACAACCACCGTATTCGCCTGATCTGGTCCGTGTGACTTCTGGCTGTTCAGCAAGCTCAAAAAACCGCTCCGGGGACACCGTTTTGATACGTTAGAGGAGATTGAAGCAGCAGCGAAGGCGGAACTGAAGGGAATCCCGTGAAAGTGACTACAACCAGTGTTTTGAAGATTGGAAAATCCGTTGGCATAAGTGCATTGCATCGGGAGGGGATTAATTTGAAGGGGATGAAATTGATTTGAAAGAATAAATAAAAAATGTTCAAAATAAATACAATGTCACCTTATTTTTTGGGCACAGAGATATGTATAAGTATCAATATATAGATTTAATTCCTATTATTTTCAAAACTTTATATCGATGAAATAAATATTGGAAAATTTTATCATAGTTACAAACATTAGGTTTGTACGTGCAACTTATGTTGCACTAGTTGAACATTATATAATATAGTACATAAGTTGATAAAACAATGTTCTCTACTAATTCTCTTGTGGTTACAGCTTTGTCGCGTGGTTGTGTATCTCACATAAATACTTACAATCGAGGTTACTTTATTCTACATAATATTTAGGATAAACAATTGTCGACTAACTCTTCCATTTCAATGTATAGAAAGTATACCAAAATAATATGTTTAAAACAGAAAGATCCTCTCAGAATAATAAGAGATTTTCAAATTACTGAATATTTGTTAATATTTACAAAAGTATGATTTAGATTTTAGAGTAAATAAACAAATGAAAATCATAAGTGATTCATTGTGAATAAGTGTTTTAATATCTGAGTGTATAGTTTCCAAATTTCTATTTAAAGTTGTTGAGAATGAAATTTGTATACGAAAGTTTTCTGACAATTCAAAAGTATATATATTAGTTTACGCTTTTTATCCGTAATAACTGAACTTTGAAATGATTGTGTCGACATGCGTATACCAGGTTTATAAATTATCTTACATATAAAATTCTCGAGCCACGGTGTTTGTGGCTAAACTCCTCCGAAACGGGTTGACCGATTCTCATGAAGTTTTGTGAGCATATTGGGTAGATCTGAGAATCGTACAACATCTATTTTTCATCCCCGTAAATGTTAAGGGTAGTGCATCCCTAAATTTTTTTTTTAATTTTTTAATAAATTTTTATTTTTTTATGATAGATACAGCATTAGAAAATACATACAACCCTGAATTTTCAACCCTATACGATCAACCCTTATTTTTCAATAGCGGTTTTTATTCTTAATAATTTCCCTCAGTTATGATTTTTTTCTCAATTCAATTTGATCTTTCGCCTTCGTCGGTCGACCTCTCATCCAGCAAACATCACGGAGTAGGGATGAGAACGAAGCCGGCTAGATAGCTATCAAGAATTATAATTTAAAATATTTTCGTTACTTGATTAAACATTAATTTATTACCCTAAATAAAGCATACTTGTATTGTTTATAACGCTTTCGATTATAAGTATCCCCGAACACTTATAGTAGATAGTTATTTTTATTGAACTAAAACAATGTTTTCTAGAAATAATATACATGGCAAAACAACGTTTGTCGGGTCAGCTAGTGTTTCTATAAATTATTTCAAGATATGAGCTTTATATTATCTTAAAATCAATAAACTTGAAAATTAATCAAAATACCTTTTATTTTAAACTTCATTTTATCCCTATTTTAGAATTTTAATAATAATATTTAATAATGACTTTCTATTTCATGTAGTTAGTTATATACGTTAAAAAAATAAAAATAAAAAATTCAACAGGGGATGTTTCATTGTCTACTAGGCAAATCGATGTTAAAAGCAGCGGCTCATTTCAAAAATTTGAAACATATTCTCCGAGGTGAAAAATTGCTTCTTTCGGCAATTTTAAAGCTTTGTTCATCTCTACAGTACCTCCTAATTGAGCTGCAGAGGGATTGGAATGTAAATTTAGTTTGTGTCAATAATGTGTATTTTGGAAGTTTCAACTTTTCAGCACGCCCACTCCCTTTTTATATCGAAATATAATTTTTAGGGTGTTTTTAATTATTTGCAAATCTCCACAACGTCTTCAAATTGAGCTAGTGGTTTGGTTTTAGAATTTGCATGCAAGTTGAATGGGTGTCAAAAAACTATTGTATCAACTTCCCAGGAATCTCACATATTTTTTTGTATCTAAATATGATGTTTTTACGCGGATTTTAAAGCTTTGGGTCATTATTTGGCCTTCCAATTTCGAGTGTTCAGGGCCTTATGAGCAAGCAACCTATGGCCTTAAGTAGTGATGGACCTCTGTTTCTCGCATGTTTTTTTTTTTATAAAGACTTATGCAGTGTATCAAATACAAATATACCTATACATGGGTTTTCCACAAATTTAGGGCATTTCAAGAAGCTGAGTTTTACCTGAGCTGTTCAGCTTACCTGAACTGAAGGGGCTCATCAGTTCAGATGAAAGTACGGCTGTATAATAGGCTAGCCATTGTTAATGAACCGGGCGGCCAATTACAATGGATGTAGTTCCTCAGGGGAAAATTATCTTTTCTGGCATTTTCATGGCTTTGTGTATTCGCCCCTCCAAATTGAGGTATAGGGTTATTACTTGGTTTGTACACTGAGTATGTGTCAAGAAATTATTTTTGGGGTTCCACTTGCGGGATCTTACTCTCCTTTTTTCTCCGTATTTTATGTGTTTAAAAACATTATAAGTCGTCTATTCAATAAAAGTATTTATTTTTGTCGATTCGACATTTATTTATCAACATTTCCATGAGCTTTCACACTTTATGTATACTTGGTATTTTATTATATCCAGTATAATAATATCAGTAAATATCTACATTGTAATAAGGTATGAAATAATATTGTATGCATATATTTATGTTAATTTTTATATAGCTCACATTATACAAATGAAACAATGAAAATATGTACACTAATTGAAAATTTACATGGTTATTAAAATATGTAATATCAACTTTTGTTTAATATTTTATAAAACATTTTTTACAATGTTAATTCTACTACATAAATAATTACTCTACTAAAATATTATTTCTATTTGCAATGTATTTGAAAGGTTTAGTTAAAAAAATGTTGTTATAACGATTTATATTTACTCTCTCGTTGTTTAAAAGTGAAAAAAATCAATAGGGTACATTCAGTTGTGAAAAATAAATTATAAACTTTGATAAAAATTAAAATTTATGTAGAAATATACTTAAATATTCTGATTTTGTCATTATTGTTTTATTCTATTAAAATTAAAAGTAGTAATTTTTAATTTATGTATGTCACGTGACCTCAACCACGAGCCACCATGATGTGACATCATAAAGACAAAATAATATGCATTAATTACTAACTTTTTTATGGATTTCTTGGTGGTTGTAGGTGATGTTACCATTAAATTTATTTATACATATATTAATTACATACACGACTGTTGTTTTTAAAAATATTACGTCACTAAAATGGCTGACATCATTTTTGCAAGAATAAAAAAGTTTAAAATTGAATTTCATTTTATTTCAAGAAAGCGTGTTTATTTTGCCAAAATATATTTGGCTACTTGACTAAACTAAAATTGTGGCTTTTTTTTAGGAAAATCAACATTTTGAAGTACTTAAACATAGTTAGAATACCCCATTCAATAAAACATAAACTCTGCCTGCAAGAACAACTGAGTTTTTTTAAATCATAAAGTCAAGAAGGTATAAACTGTGCGATTAGTCATAATTATGAATCTTCCAGTGGCCCTGAACTAACTGTCCCTGAATCAAAATCAGTATAAGTGTCAAACATCTACGGGGTTTCTAGAAATATTTTTTGGTTTCAAATATAGCTGAAGGAAGTAGTACGCACGAGGTAAAAAACATCAGTTAATTTATAATGAAAATTAATAAAATGTCTAAGATTCTAAGTGTTCGTCAATGCTATAGTATATGCATAAGGATATTTTGTCATAAATGAATAGTGAAATATTTATTCCACAATAAATCGAAAATAAAGAATGACCAAAATTCGCTTTCTTTAAAGACTGACAGACAAATAATTTGAAGTGAAATCCTTTTTATTTTAGTTAAAATCTGTGAATTGTTTGACATTGTTTCTACAAAGAGAGTCCCCCGTTCGTGGATTGTTTACTCCCTAGCTAAAAGCAATGGATTAAAATCTCATTGCCAATAAAAGATTTGCAAAGCCTTAATTTGCCGACTGTTGCCCATAAATAAATTGATCAAGTCCTTAATTTGGCAGCCTTTGCTATATTGATTTTGATTTGAATTTTGTTTCTTAGAACATCAAACGAGCCTGACAAAATAAAATTTGAAGATAATGTGCTAAATTGAACATAAATAAATTTTCTTCGCTATGTACTATTTTTACATTATTTGTTTTGAGCTCTTTTAATGTTTTGAGCTATTATTTTATATTTTTTCAAAATATAAAATAATAAAATTTAGAACGAATGTTTAAATATAAAAATGTTGCTCGAGAATGCCATCAGAGACAATTAGTTTTCAATTATAACTGAATTATGTAAAAGAAATGGAAATGCTTTTCAAATAATTAATCTAATTTACCTAACAATAAAAAAAAGTTTTTGTTCAGTTAAAAACACTTGTTCAACAACACCTACGTACGTCTAAGGTCTAACTATTACGGGTATTACAAGGGGTTTCAAAATTAACGAATAATTTTATACACATATTTGTGCATGCATTTATAGGTCATTATCGATTTTGACACATCTTGTTTGATCGATTTCTGAATTTTCTAAAGAAAACACTTTTCATTTTAAGAATGTTTCTGTTAAGTTATGATGACTCATTTTTTATAATCATATTTGTGGCTTCAGCACAGCAGAGTGTCCGTCGCCTGACATTTTGAAAATTTCTAGTTTTAAGGTTTTCAATTTCAAATTCTAAAATGGTTCAAAAAATGAAAATTATCATAGCCATCGAACTTTGATGGGTATAAACTGAAACTGATATGATCTACAATCAATTTATACATCATTTTCAATTTTCATACAAAACCTTGCGGGGTTTTTAAATTAATTATTAATATTTATTTTTCAATATAAAAATATTTATTTTATTTTTATTCCACAGAAAATCATCATGCACGTAAAAGAAAACTTTACGAGAGCATAGTGTGGTATAAAATTGAAATAAAATATTTAACATATATAAATGTTTTAATAAATTTGGGTAAGTGTTGTACCTTGGGGACAATGTACGTTCAAAAACCATTCAGTTGCTTCATATATATTACTATATATGAGACAACAACTATATAATAAAGACATAATTTGCTTATCAAAAGGCTATCTACCGAGAGAATGTTTTTATTTCAAGTAAAATATTAATAAAAATTTCGTACCAAAGAAAAAGGATGCTATCATGTAAATACATGAGGCATTCCTCTGCCACTGGACACTCAAAAAAGAAAATGCCTATTAGAACAATATGTAATGTTTTCTAAGGTGCGCCATCTATTATGTCGGTATGTAAACATTAAATAATTTTGAAGTTCATCATCCGATTAGACATGTTTTCAATCGTGAATCGCTTTACAGAGAGACAACGACCCGAAATATTGATGCTGTATACTGGACATAGTCGTTCAGTTGTGTTAACTCCACGTGCATATCGTCGAAAATATCGTGGCACCGCCTGAAAACAATACCCGTCGTTCGGTGTCAAATTTTTTGAGCACGGAACAGCGCGATATATCCTCAACATTTCGTTCATTAACGAACAAACCGTTCCAATGAACTGGTTGAAGCGGTCAGAGAGAGAGAGGTTGACACTGAATCAGTTTTTTGGAAGCAAATTTTGAGAACCGGCGAAGCCCATTTCACAGTCTCTGGTGTCGTTAATAAGGTCTACTGAGATGTACGCCTTTGATACAAACAATTTTTATTAAAAGCATTTTTATGTGTGTCATATAGGTACCTTAAACGAAATATTCGAATAAATAGTGGCTAAGGACCTCTGGGATAGACTATACCATAAACATAGCATAAATAGACTATATAAATACAAGGTACGGCACTATCCCATATTATATAACCACTATGGAATAATATTATCATCTGTATATTATATAATGTCGAAAATGTTACTTAAAGTTTAAAAATAACATTTTATATAGAAATAAATAAACCACATTTAACAAGCGGTTAAGTGTGAGTGGAGCTTATGAAATTCTAGTGTTGAATTTATGATATTAAAACTAGAATTGCATAAACGGATAAATTTTAATAAAAGACAAAATTATATGTTGCAACAAAATTAAATCCTATGTATACAAGGAGATTATCTAACTACTACAAAATTTATTCTTAAAACCACAAATTATTGTTAATACTTTAATACAGGTCCTCTATAATTTGGTGTTTGTCAATATTACAACATCAGCATTATTTGTATAGCTTAGCTTGAAAGGCCATAAAAGTTTGGATCATTTATTTCAAATTCAGTAATAATCGCTGGCAGAATTTTTTTTCTTCAAATTTACAGGATAGGTAATTTGCAGATAGTATCTCGAGTCCAATGGTTCTTGAATCATTCACAGTTTTGCAAAACTGGTTTTTCGAAAACTGCATCTTGTTTTATACATAACTGCATCCTGTTTTAACCATAATCAAGATGAATCATTGGTTATTGGTGAGTAAGTTGTTATACCATATTAGAGTAAGTTGTTTTACCATTTTAGTCGCACTATTAGCTCAGTTGATTAAGGTGTAACCAATTCCGTCCGCAGTATGCTTAGGGTAGTGGGTTCGATTCCCGCCATCGCAACAATATTAATTTAATTAATACTTGTGATGGGCTGGCGTGGTGCATGGTATATGCATGAAAGAGGTCCACTTAGCCTCTGAAATTGAGGAGCTGATATATGAAATTATCAGCGGAAAGGTGGTAAAACACATATATGGTATCTCAATGGGCTCTATAGTATGTCCTTCGTGGACAGCTAATATAACCTAACCTAACCTACCAATTTTAAACGAAAAGTTAAATTAATTTTAAAAGTTCTAATTTACCATTGCATTAATACATGCTAAAATGTATGCATAAAATTCTACAATTGTATTATTGTTCTTATGAAAGTTTTCAAGTAGGTAAGCAAGGTATAAGTGGGGAATAGAGGTTCGCCTTCATCCCGAGTGATTATAAATGCTAGTTGAACCTGTTGATGAACACACTGAATAGTGGATGCAGTATTTTCAATGTTCAATCACAATGCATTCTATAATACTGTTCTCTAGAGTACAACTGTAGCGATTACCTGTTAAAAAGAACGCTTTCAGATACATTCAGTGGAGGTTGATTCTAGGTTTTTTAGGTTGTGAACTATGGTACTATGTTACACTTTGATTCACACACCATTTTCACACACCAACGATGGTTGTTTAATATTTAAATTCTCCAAAAAATACATAGTGCTGAAGAAAAACAGACTTTTAAATGAAAGAGGACTATCCTTTTTCCTAGTGATTAGATTTGACTAAATGCTAATTCTTTCAACAATTTGACTCTTGAAGGTTTCATACTTTTCTTTTACTTTTCAAAAAAAAAAGCTTTTTGCAAATCCCCTATAAAAATCTGAACTAAAAGCAAAATTGCTAGAAGTGCAAAAACAAATTTATCACGGGAGCTTTCTTATGCGTAAACCTTTGTAAAATCGAAAAAATCAATCACATTTTCAAAAAATGTTTAAAACTTTTCAATAATAAGGAAAAATGAACACTCATTAGATACTCTGTAAATAAAAATTTTCTGTTAACAATATTGAAAATAATAAATTTTGTCAGAAATGAGTCAATTTAAATTGATGGACATATTATCAAAATTCTTAGATGTAAATTATAGTTTTACTGACTAGGGATGTTTAAAAAAATGCATAAATTAATCTTAGTCTTTGTCATTTGTATCGATGAGTTCACGTTATTTGATGCCCAGTTAAATAGAATTTACAAGGGCTTTAGAGGTACGGAATAACAGCGTAAAAAAGAATAAAATAAATTTTAAAATTATCTTCAAATATTTAGATTATATTAAGTTATAGAGTCTAAAGCAAAATGTAATTTGTGAAAATATTACATTCAGTTCAATAATCACGTAATATTTTAAAATAAATATTTTGAGTATGTTATCTATGCCTGTTTGAACCCTACAACACGATGTTTATCAAGAATCAAAACTTCTTTTATATTTGTAATGTTTCCCTATTAAAATTCGTTTTTTATATGATTATTAACATATTTTAATGTTGATAGCGTTTACATATTTTAAGAAAATACCGTATTTCCAACTTTTAAAAGAAATTATTTTATTTTTAGTATTCTTAGTACAGAACCAAAACCAACTAATTATTATCTGATTATATGTAAATTTTTAATATTCAATATAATTGTTATTTTTCTTTCCTATTATCTTTTGTGATAAGTTATAAGTAGTTTATTCAGGTATTTGTAAGAACATTTTCCATTGTTTGTATATTTAATTGTAATTGCCTTGTCTGAAAAAATATTTTAGTCCGTAAATATTTTGATTTTATCATTATGAGTGCTCCCACAAAGGTCCTCTTCCTTTGTAATAGCATAACTCCCATTTTTATTTTAATAAATGGAATTTTATTTTTATAGTTTTAAGTTGGTGAGTCATAGTAGCTCTATAGAGAAATACGAGAACCCATCCTTTGTTTTTCGCATCTAATCGAATTTCCGTCAACATGGATGGTATTTTTTTTACAGTAGTTAGTGGTACAGACAAGAAAGGTTTTTAACTTATTTACGTCTTTCAACGGTATAATTGAGTCTTGTTTTGTTATTATCCTTTCTATCCAATAATTCGATAATTAGTTTTCAACGAATCTTTACGTTTAAAGTTTCCCATTTTCAAGTTAGAGATGCTATTGGAGCGTTGTGTGCAGTCTTATTGATATAGTAAAATATCTTATTCAGAAGAAAATCAGAAAGGTGGTTCAAATTGAATGGTGGAACGACACAGGCAACTTGTCCTCTATATTACATTGACAGACATTCATATTAAAACCAAATTCGAAAAATTGGCTTGAATAAATTATTAAATTTGTTTGATAAATTAAATTTACAATATAAAAGAAAAAAAATGAAAATTTATATTTTTTTATTAACTTTCGGAAATTGTTCAAAACGCATCAAAATATATATTTTTTTCAAATATATTTTTTAACTTAAAAATATTTATTTAAGGAGAATATACTCATTTTTAAATAAAAAAAAATAAATTATGATTATTATATTTGATTTAGTTCCGTTATGACATTTTTTTTCGTCTACCAAAATCCGGAAGCAAATAAAATGCGATGTAACAAAAAAATTCAATTATGCTTAAAATGAAGTACTTATAAATTTAATGTTTACTTTAATCTGTATACAAAAAAGTACAAGTAATCGTTTTTTAGAACTTTTAGAAGAGAATAATTTTAAAATCTTTTCTGTGGGAGTATATATATATCGTAACAAATTTTTAACGAGTAAGAGTACCGAACAGTACTCGCAGTACATATCGGAAAATTTCTCTTTCCAAATTTTTGAAGCTGAAACGGATAAGTCGACGTATATAGTCCACCAATTTGTTATTAAAGTTTTATTTGTTAGGAATACAAATCGAAAATTTAAATTTTGGTGATATTTGGCAACGAAAACTTTATATGTTTTAATTGTTTTTTTTTTTTTTTTTTTTTTTTTTTTTTTTTTTTTTTTTTGTCGAGCAAAATGAATGTAAACATTTTTTTGGGAATTATCTTAAATAGAATACGTATCAAACTTGTAATAATGAAATATTAAAATAATCATCCTCATGAAATAAGTATTGAAATAATCATGTTTCAATCATTGATTTCAATACTCCTGATAACGAAGTATAGAGATAAGGAGTTTGAACGTAATGTTAAATTAAAATTAATTTACGAATGGACTTAATTTAGGGGACAGATAATCAGAGTATCGGTACGACCTGAATTCTTGTGCATTCAGCGGCATATGATTTGTGTTTATTATTCCGCACATGAATACCATGGAAAAGCCTATACCGTTTGGCTTCCTTGTGTCTATACTTCGTGCTCTTTATATTCAGATAAGGCTGATTGAAATTCTTAATTTAAGTCCATTCAACTATCTATCACAACTGCATTGGTAGTAGTTGTCTGTAGTAAAGTTGTAGTAATCTGTTTTGGTAGTAGTTGTTTGTGGAAAGTGTTGAAAAATGTTGTGTCTTTTGTAAATTGTTATTGTGAGTTTTGTTCTCGGCTAAGAGTCAGCACCAAAAAGGGTAAATTTATGCCAACATACTTCCAAGTATTGGCCATCTAAGAACAGCTTTGATCACGCTAGATTTATTATTTCGTAAATACGTGCTCTGAAAAGGGCTTAAAAACTATAATTATAATATTTTCTTGAAATTGCAACTCATTCAATTAGTGTTTTGAAAACCGAATAAATCCTTAATTTTTCTTCATTCAACAAAAAAATAAGCTTTTATGCCCTTTACAGGACTTGCTCTTAAAAAATATAAATAATTGCCGATCAAGGTTGTCGTCAGGTAGTCATAATTTGTGACTAGTAGTGGCTAGTATAAATTTACCGTTTTCATTGGTGGCTCTTAGTCTATACACGTAAAAAATTTTTTATTGTATAAGGTATTTTGGTAAATGATCATGCAAGGTAGTTTTCATATCAAAATTATTATTAGCTATTAGGAATAAAAATTTAAAAAAAAAAGCAGGTAGTAAAATCTGTTAGGGTCGGAAAGTCCAATTAATAAAACAAAAAATACATTTGTAAATATTTAAATTAAATCGATTTCCATCTTTTTATTCCTGTTGAACTTCGACCCTACTTAGCATCCATCTAATTTTTATGTATTTATCTATATGTATACGTGCTATGGTGGAAAGTGTGTATTGAAATGGGGTATATTGACTTTTAAAAAGGTAATTAAAGTGAAATTTAAGGGTGAAAACTTTAAAAAAAAATTTCTTTCACGTTTAATTGGTTCTCTAATGAAACAATATTAAATTATTGAAAAAATACTGTATTTAAACAAACTATTAATAGGATAAAAAAAAATTATATCTATTGTTTATAATTAGCAAACTATTAAAAAAAACAACACAACAGAATAAAAAAGAAGCAAAGCAAATATATGGATAAAACAAAAGATACAAATACATATTTTTTCTCTACTTTGCTTTATTTTGAATTAATCGGAATACTACTTACAAAGCGATTACATTGCTATCAAAATACAAATGATACGTTTATGTTCGTATAATGTCTAGATAGTTAGTTGATACACACCATTATATGGGTCTATAGAATCGTTTCTTGTAAACGATAATACTGGATGGTGCAAAAAGTAGCTTACATATTAGGGTTATATTATTAAAGCTATTTGACAGAACGAAAAATTGTTATAATTAACAATATTTGTGTTTCAAGTTCGAGTTTAAGGTTCCGTAAGCGAAACAACTAGAAAAGAGGGAATGGTCTTCGAACGGCTGAGAAGATTTTCTTGAAACATAGGTAATACAGTCGAATAAATTACCTTTCAAAAACGTTTCACCGTTTAGGAGTTACGATGCCTCAAACGATTCGATTTAATCTGATTTTGTTGCCGGTGGTTGGGCAGGCCACGGCCTGGCCTTCGGTCTTCGGCCTTGATGGAACCTTTGACAGTGAAGCTCGCTGCGTTCGCATATAGCTCTAACAAATACCTATTCACAATACCGGAATAATAATGAATAATACCTCAATACTATTAAAAATACGTATTCATAGTATGTTGTTATATATGATTTAAATGCGCTCCCACCATTTAATGAAATTTAATTTTTTTGGTGCGGAACCTTCAAAAAAAGTTGTAGTGGACCGAACGGTAAATCTAAAGCATCGTCGGATCCACTTGAACACAATAAAAATGCTTTATCAAAATCGGTCTGGCCGTTTAAGAGGAGTACAGTCACTAACATCTACACTCGAAATATATATAATAGATAATAATAAAAATAAACACTTTTTATGTGCTCTATAAATTTAAACTAGTCACCTGGCATACTTTTCATAAACCAATCAAATAGAATATTGAAATAAGTTAGACTCTAGAATTTATTATTTTTATTTCAGAACTACTGAAAAGGAATTCCTAAAATTGAAGTTTATTTGTTATACACATCAAGAAATTAAATTCACACATCTATTTGGGAGGTATAAGAAATGAAAAACAAGTGAAAACAAACAATTGACTGAGTTAATTGTTGAAATACCATGTATAGACAGTGTTGATTACTCTGTCATATTACACATACATACTTGTAACACGTATATATAGCCATAACATACATACTATACAATTTGCGCATAATTTGCGCTCTCACGGGTAAACAGTGTTGTTTGCGAAAAAATGTTTCAAACAAAAGTTGTTTATTTTTTTATAAGAAACATTTTTTAAATTTAAACTTTTGTTCTATCTCTAACGGTTTACAAGATAGGTCCTACGGACCCAAGACCCAATTGACCTATGATGCTCATTTACGAACTTGACCTCACTTTATACGTACGCTGTCCGCCTTACGAGTACGCTGTAAAAATTTCAGCTCGATATCTTTTTTCGTTTTTGAGTTATCGTGTCCACAGACGGACGGACGGACGGACGGACAACTGGAAATGGACTAATTAGGTGATTTTATGAAGAGCTATGACAAAATTTTTTTCCTAGCATCATTATTTTTAAGCGTTACAAACTTGGGACTAAACTTAATATACTATGTATATTTCATATACATGGTATAAAAAAAAACCTTTTTGGTTTATCGAATAAAAACAGATTAATAAACTGATTTAGCACAAAGAATCTGAAGTCGAACTGTTAAAATTAGTTTTTGCTGTAGGAAGGTATTTCAGTTAGAGAGAATTTTGCACCATTCTGTACATAAGAGTAAAGAAATGTAATAAATTTGAAAAAAAGAAATATATGGTATTAATCTTTTGTTTTATTTTATTTTTTTGTACCCAATATGTGATCAATTTTATCTATTTATGTTACATCTGGCCTAATGACCGTTCTTTGTTTTTTCGTTGTCTGTGGATTACAAAGCGTTTTTTGTACGTTTTCAACAAAGTAAATTGATATCCTTCGGCTATAACTACGAAAAACAATATTCAACATTCGTGGTGAACATCAAATGGTCGTGGTGATAAATAGTTCAAGATGTTTATTAGAATTTAATTTATTCAAAATAAATTTGGAATATTATCCTTTTTTATTATACTATTTAACTAGCGACCCGCCCCGGCTTTGCACGGGTGCAATGCTGATACTAAATACACTACAGAAAAACTGTGAACGTTGTATATAAAAACATAGCGGCCCGCTCTGGCTTCGCACGGGTATAAAATATATAGCCTATGTGATTAAAATCGATCCAGTAGTTTTGATTTATTCATTACTGCCCTTGGCCCGCACGCGTTAAATTTGGAGTAAAACAATCCCCCTTTCCCTATACCATGAAGATTTCCTGCTATCTTTGGAATATCTAAATTCATACACTACATTTTAACTTATTTACTTTTTACATTTTTAACTATTAACCTCAAAAATAGCAGTACTTCTCCACTATTTAATGGATGTTATTATACATATAAACCTTCCTCTTGAATCACTCTATCTATTAAAAAAAACCGCATCAAAATCCGTTGCGCAGTTTCAAAGATTTAAGCATACAAAAGGACATAGGGACAGAGAAAGCGACTTTGTTTTATACTATGTAGTGGTATTCATAAACAAAATTTGCGCTTGTGGTATTCCGAATTGAACGAGTGTATTGAGCCCACATTCATATTTTTAAGAGACACAACTATTTTTCCCACTTTTTTAGGAAGCAGTTATATACACAGTATGTTCCAGTAGTCCTTTTACATCCTCGAGGTTATATGTCAAAGTCAACTTTAGTTTTTAGCTGGAAAGTAGTAAAAGGCCATTTGGAATTCGAAAGGTTTTCCTCATAAAATAACATTTTTTGATTGAAACGTTTCTTCAAAATAGTAGTAGATTGCGTAGAATTTGAATTCAAAATTATCTCTTTTTACAAATTCTGTTGAATCTTTTAAACGTTTTTCGAAATATAAATAGATTCCATAGAATTTTAATATAAAATTAGCTTCTTATTTCTGCTCAATCTGTTTCATTTTTGAACAAAATTTTCAAACTAAGAATAAAATGTTTTATAAAAGACCATTTTCTAATTTAATGTGATCTTGCATTTTTAAGATTTTTTTTTTTTTTTTTTGAAATACTTGAAATATAGCTTAGCCTAGACGATATTTATCATTTAAGAGTAGCAGGGAACTTCTGAAAAAAAATATAGTAATACATATTTGTAAAATGTATTACCAATGGAATGTCACTTTATTAAATCTAAAATATTGGGTTTTCATTCCTAGAAACTAAATTGTCATCGCTTGATATTCGTCATACATCCGGGCTATGATTTTTTTTCGTAAAAAACATATTTCGCTTTTGTATTCAAATCATTCATGTATGCAAAATAATCGAAACTATATTAGCAGAATAATTGGATTGACGTCGCATGATGTGTATAATAAATTTTATATTTCTTTTTTTAGTATGGGAAATAGGAGCAAAATAGAGAAAAAATATATTTTCGTATACTTAATTTTGAAATATAAACATAAATATAAATTGACAACAGTAAAATTTTTTCCTTGATAATAAAAATTTTTTAAAAATATTTTTATAATAATTATGATTAATAACTATACTTCTACTTTAGGAGGCACTGAATGACAAAGTTTAATTCACCGAATTGGTTAAAGTTCGAAATTGGTTTTACGCCTTAATATAAATTTCAAAAATCTAAATGGGACGAAATGATTTTTGAAGTTAAATATCACAGAAAAAGGTTTCTAAAAAATTTCGCTGATAACAGCCATTTTCAGTACTTTTTCCAATTCTCAAATTACTTCTTCAGGGTAATAAAAAATACAAATAATACAAATCAATTACGACTAAAAAGGAAGGATTACTATATTCAGCTTTTCAACAGTACATATATTATATACCCCTCAGCACTCTCGTCAACCGTTTGGTAATCTGCAGTCGAGTGATGAGAGATTTGCCCAAGCGTTTTGCACATGCATCGAATATTTCGCGCGTTAAATTTTCTTTAACTTGGTCATAACTTCTACTTAATTTTATATAAACTTAATTTCCAATTTACTCGTTAATTCAAAGCTGATTATGTGATTATTGAATCATGTTTGAGATTAAAAATATTAGAGTAGAGAAATTTTCAAAATAATTAAATTCATTTTAACTAATTTTTCCATATTTCTAACCCATTTTTTTAAATTTACTGTCTACGACGAACAAAAATCTGAAAAATTTATAATTCGAAAATATTCAATCAAATATACCATTTGAAAATTATAAATTATATATGTTTTAAATCGAGCGTGAGCAAGATGCTCATAACGTGAGTGCTGACGAGGTTAATTTATCTAACTATTTTAATAGAAAAACAAAATTAGGGAAAAGCATAATTTGGATAGAGCTTATTTTTCTACTACCAACTCACCACTGTCATACGCTTCCGAACTAGACATTTCTTCCATTTTTGTGTGTGTGATATCTTTATGTGATGCCAAAAATAAAACCAC
Organism: Chrysoperla carnea; assembly: GCF_905475395.1. Classification (NCBI taxonomy): domain Eukaryota; kingdom Metazoa; phylum Arthropoda; class Insecta; order Neuroptera; family Chrysopidae; genus Chrysoperla; species Chrysoperla carnea. The sequence continues at coordinate 42,776,576 of NC_058339.1, forward strand.
CTCCCGTTTTTCATTTTTAATTGGCACAATGTCAAGCAAGCACCAAAATGGAGTTCCTGAAACAAAAATTACATCGTTTTAATCATGCTAGTTAGCATCTCAAGATACCATTGAACCAATTGACGAGAGTTTTATGTGACCAACAAAAAGAAAGGTAGCTAATGATGGCCTGAGAACTACACGGAAAAAATCAGTAAGAGATGAGAGGGTAGAAATGTTTATACTATTGAAGTCATAAATATACAATTTGGGACAAAATGAAAACCTTAAAATTGAAAAATTGAAATTTCGAAGCTATTTTGGTAAGGTGATAGGTAGTGATGGACGTATCTTCCACTTTGCACCAAACTTCATACACCTACCTTCATTAAATTCAGAGTGAAAATATACATACTAAATTTCCTTTCAAAAATTATTCAGTTCAGAAACTCCTTAAAGTTTGATCGTACCGTTGATTTTCGAACTAGTAGCATTATAATTATCTCTGGTAATTGGAACACAAACCATGCATAAAGATTTATGAATAAAATAATATATTTTAATAAAGAATTAAGTGGTTATCGTTATTAAATAATACCTTAAGTTATTTTAATTTACTACGTTAAAAGGAATTTATAATGATAATTAGTTACACTTAGAGAAAACTGTGTAATATAAAATTGTTAGTGAAACGTGTTTTGAAAATGAATTCAATTAAAGTTGACCTCAAAAACCATCTAGACTTTTTTATATCAACTCATAATTTAAATTCATAGCACGAAACAATGTTCCTCTCGTAACAACGAAGCGAACACTATACGTTAGCTAGCTAGCCGATGTAACCTACTCTGCCACTCTCCCCCCTTAGCCACATCTATGGATAAATCCTTTTATATTCATCAGATTATAACACAAAAACTTTGTTGTTAATGTTGGATTATTAAACTAGTTTAGAGGAAAGTATGAAAATAATCTAAAACAAATTAGTAAAAATTTGAAAGTAGAATTTTCCATAATTTTAGAAAATTTTATTAGTTTCAATCATAAAGACCATAAATTATGTTGTTATATCCCTGTTTGTTGGCCTGTAACATCATAGCCACGAAACAGACGGGCTGGAATCTTTTTATGAATAAACATTTGTTGCAATATAAAATAAACGAAAAATTTAAAAAAAGTTCAAAACAATTCAAAAGTAGGTATCGACTTCAATCAATAATTTTCTAGTAAGCAATTACGCTTTGCAGTGGACGCTGATGAATAAATGTTTAGCTAAAGACATGGTTAGCGACAACTTCAAAGCGTAATGGCTCACAAGGAAATTATTAAGTGGTGGTTATCATGGCATATATGGTACCAACTTCGAAGTCTATTCAATAAAAAAATAATCATCGAAATCAGGCTACTCTGGAAAAAGTTGCATGGTCGTACATATAAACAAAAAAAAGTTTATATATACGGATTGACTTGAAAACTTTTCCTTCTTCGGTTAAAAATTTAATCGAAATCTAAGTAGCAGCTTACTTTTCATTTTAAATACAGATGTTTTATTTGCTTGTGTTTCCCCAAAAGTTACGGAAACATAGTTTTCTCTCCTAATTTAACTTACGGTAATTGAATAAAAGGTAGTTCATTTTTTAAAGAAGTTTTTATTTGTTTATTTGCGTCTTTGATTTTACTTTACTACGAGATCGAAAAATTGACTTTTTTGTTAAAAACATGGACAGGTGTTAGTTAGGCAAACTGTCACACCACATTTCTTATTTTCTTAATTTCTTTTCTTAGTAGTAGTACGAAAAATAGATTAAATATCAATTTTGTGAAATCATACCACAATTACAAAAAGTACAAATTTTCGAATTATTCTTTGGTCATTCCACTCTTAATGCCATAAGATCACTCTGTACTGTAAGTTTATCGTCAAATGGCTTCGTATTATTATTAAATCAGAATTGGGATAGTTTTTTTATTAGAATATCTTGAAAGATTAAACGATCTTTTAATAAGTGTAACACGCCGTACGCCTTTTGTATCTAAATTAAATTCTATTTTGCTATATTTTATTTCGTAAAAATAAAACTTACCATTTTTTTTATAAAAAATTACTTCTAATTTTAATTCATTTTTACATTCTAACGATTTATCAATTTGTGTTTTATGTTCATCCTTCGTATCTGGTCCATATAAAAATTTACATGCACATCCTTTTTGCATAATCTGTGCCCGTGCAAAACCAGTAAGTTCACAAAATCCATCTGAACAGTATACAATTGGATATAAAGTTGGTACTTGTGCATTTCCCAAAACGAAATTACTATCTGAAACAAAAGATAAAACAAATTTAAAGTAATTGAAATTTGTTAATTGAAAAGAAAATTTACTTTTAAGTGCATATTAATTTGTTTTGGAAAAGTTTTCCTTTTGAAGTCGGTTTTCTTTTTGTTAAATTTTTTTTTTTTTATTTTGTGATTTTTAGCGAATCTGAAGTACACTAACTAATTTGTCACTAAAAAAAGATTTATCGAAACCGGTGACCTCTTGTCGTGCAAACCTAATACAAATTTAAGACTGTTATGGTATTCTCATAAATGCCGTAATCAGAACTGGACCAAAATGAAATGAGACCACACAAGAAGCACCAGCTTTCAAATAGATAAAGAATCATCAAAATCGATTCATTAAAACGAAAGTTCTGAGTTAACACACATAAAAAAATATATATTCGAATTGTTAACCTCCTCCTTTTTGTTTGAATTCAGTAAAAATATGCTTCTGTATAAATACGAGTACAGTAAAATATTGTAATCGATAAATTGTTTGTATTTCATCAAGTCGTTCAAAATCTGATTATGTTAAATAATTTTCATTTCAAAATACTATGTAGTTATTTATCATAAGATGTGCGAGTATTTGTACCTATGTAGTATGAGAGAACAATGTCTTATGTATAATAATACACTTTATACGTTAAGTGGGTAAATAATATAGGTACTAAGATGAATATGAATTTATTTGCAAACACATTTCTTGATTGCTTTAACGTCTACTACAAGATGTAGCAGAAATATTGGTTATTAACTAAAATATTTAAAATATTTTCTACCAAAAATAAGACTTAAAGAATTAATAAAATAAAGTTCGAAAACTAAAACCCCGACAATTACAAAATCGCGCTCTTAAAAGTATGAACATTTTCATCTGAAATTGTTATGATAAGTAAAATTGTCATTACAGTCGGGGGACCTCTTAGATTAAAAAGGTTTTCCACAGGACCGAAAAGAGGTCCACGACTATAATGACGATTTCACTTATCATAACAATTTCAGATGAAAATATTTTCTTGTTTTTATACTTTTAAGAGCGTGATTCTGTAATTATCGGGGCTTTAGTTTTCGAACATTATTTAATTTCAACCATTTTGGGGTTATAATTTCGTGAGAAAGTATAACAACATATATATATATATATATATTTGAATAGTGCTATCATAGCTGTATGTCCTATAGCGGGCACCATATTCTATTTAATGTGACTTCACATAGCTTTCAACCAGCGGGTGATGAAGACGTTTCTAACGATACCTCATTTGTCAAATTATGATAAGTAGTTCAGAAGCTAGGTCCGAAGAGATGAACATACATACATATGGGTCAAATACATGATCCTCGCCATTGTATAGTCGGGGTGAAAAGTAAGTATTTTCCTGGTATAGTGTAATCGGTCCAAAAATCTACATCGGAATTTTTGAAGTGAAAACTTCCTTAGCGGCGTTGTACAATTTTTTTGTAATGGGTAAAAAATGTTAAACTCGCGTCAGAACACGTGACCTGATGGAAAAAGCGTAAGACTATGTCACAGTCAGTACACCGGCTCTCGCCCGATCACTGAAGTTAAGCAACATTGGGTACAGTCAGAACTTGGATGGGTGACCGCTTGGGAACACTGTGTGCGGTTGCCTTTTTATTAAAAATATAATTTTTTTTGGTTTTGGTTTTTTTTTTTAAGTGAAGGCTTGTTAGCGGCGTTATACACTTTTTTTTGTAATGGGTAAAAAATGTTCGTTCATGAAATTGTCATGTTTGTGTACGATAGCGCAATAAATAAATATTGTATTCTACCACATAAATGATAGTACTTTTATACTGATAATTAAAGCAATTCGTGCAAAATTATTCCCTGGCCATTCCAAAATATCAAAAATGCACAACGTTAATATTCAAGTTTTTACTTCTGCCGGTACTCCCGGAGTACAACTCGTCATTTTTTTTTTTTTAAATCTTTACGTTTCATATATAGTCAAGACAATGTATTAGCACCACCATTAGATTGATATAAAAATGGTTTAAAAAAGAGTCATAGAAATTTCACTGATTTTCATCAATTTACATCAGGTATTTCTAACGATGTATACTTTTCTCCAAAGAATGTAAAATCGATCTTGACCACCTTGTATATAAATGTTATGATTTATAATATTAGCAAACGTTTGTGTATATGTGTGTGCATGTTATTGTTATCTTTTCTCTAATAATAATTTTAAGACATATTCCTTTATCACATAACACCTTAAAACGAACGAACGAGACACGAAAAGGGAATTTACAAGAATAAACTACCATAGAGGTATTTTGAATACAGCCACATAATAATAATTTATGCTAAATTGACCCTTGCGTCTTAGAAATGTACCATGATGGTTGGTTTCTATTATCATATCCAATAATAATGAAAACGAAACAATGTAGACCAAAAAAACAAATGATCAGCAGAGCTATATTTTCCCTTCTAAGGATATATTTTCCCTTATTGGGTGCTTTTTATTTTTGGATGCTTTTTATTGACTTGGGAGTTCTGCTTTTTCCATTTTTATAAATTTTATAAAGAGGTAAGAAAAGGCGCTAGGAAGTTGACAGTGCCAAAATAATTTCCAATCCTCTAGTTCAATTTGGAGGGACTATGGAGGTATAAAAATCGTTAAAAACTGTAAAAGACATTTTATTTTCATTTAAAAAGAGGTGGATGTGCTGAAAAGTTGACATCACATAAAGGAACTTCTTCGCGTTAATTAATGAAGCCACGGAAATGAGTACAGCGTCAAAAAAGCTCTCTTTTCCCATCTAAATACTCAAATTAACAGTCTCTAACAATATCATTTCGCCTAATATTCAACTCTACATTCCCTGTTTCATAATTCAAATTACAGGAGACCGGAAGGAAGAAAAAATGTGGCTCGAAAAACAAGTTTATAACACACTCCCATCCAGCTGCGTTCACTTTTGTTACAGTACATAAGTCTATATTTTCGAAAAAAATATTTCGTATAAAAAGGATGTACATAAATTTTTCATATTTGTTACCTTAAAATTGTCGTTTGTGATTTTCCTTAAATAATTTTAAATTGTAAAGAAATTTTATGAGAAAAATAATTTTAAAATATATTTCTTTTTCTTAGAAATTTTCTCTGTCATCTGTGAGTTGTGGTTACTTTGATGTACATACTTTAGTTAAGTCTTGGACGAAAACTTTCTATTTTGGTCACAGTCATTTCATTATAAATTTTCCTTTGATAAATGTCACAAACATTTCTACACACAAAATAACAGTGATTTTTGTAAGAAAATATAATATTTTTCATCTGATATTTTTATAATTTTTCAAAATGATCGATGGATGATACAGAAGTTGTTCCTAAGAATTCAATCTTTCAGTGAAATGTCTTCCACATTATATCCGATCTCATTTTTAAAACAAATGAAAATTATGGATATATTAAAATTTACTGATTTTTTTGGGTAGATTACGTTTGTCGAGCTATTTTCCGGAGGTAGAGTGAAGGGATGTAAAATGATTTTTTTTTTCGCTTTCCGCGCATCCAGCGTTAACAAAATATCTCTCTGATGCAAGACGTACTTCATCTCTATCTAAGTTCGAAAAGGAAAGAAATATCAGAAATTAAACCGTCTTAATACGAAGTCTCGAAAATGAACTCCAGTACCAGTAACACCCTATATATTAGTTTCCTTCGCTTCAATCATAAAAATATAATTATTCCAAGCACTAATCATACAATCAACAAAAATTTTTAAAAACAGCAAAAATTTCCAAAATTCGAGCCGTGTTTAAAAAAAATGTATACTTTGTTTTATTAAAAAATAAATTATTTTAAAGAAGTAAATTTGTTGTTATCAGTTGTAATATCAAAGCCTAAATAGTTTCGTTTCATAAGAAAAAAACATATAATTCGAGGATTATGAACAGGACGTAACTGAGGACAAGAGAGATCAAGTACAAAACGTCGTAGTCTTTGTTTGTAAAATTGAAATTTAGTGACCGTGTAACTGCTAGTAAAAATAATAGCGTGATACACAATTATGTTTAAAACACTTTGTTAATACATAAAAATTTAAAATAATTATACCTACAATATATTTTCATTTGGTTATCTTTTTGTTTGTATGAAAATTAATGATTTATTTGTTTATTATATTAAACTGTGAATGAGATAAATTTTTATGTTTACTTTTGACTCAAATATAAACGTTTGTTTGTTGAATAATAATAGTACCTACTAGGTAACATCGTATACATCGTATACATAGACGAAGAAACGAAACACTAAAAATGATGAAAACACGAAAAATTTGAGCTGTAATTCGAATTAGAATGGAGTTTTCGGCATTCGATTGGTTAAAGCGTCAGGAAATTTTCTGAATTAATTTGATTGAATAATATGCATTTTATAATTGCATTTTAAATTGACCGTAAATATTAAATTCACAATTCGGTTAATAATGATGACACGAATATCGCGACAAAATTGGTCTCAGAGATAAATAGTGCCCACGATATCCCCATCACACCCTGGAGTTTTCGAGAAATTTGTCATATATATGTCCCAACTCGTTATTCGAAAGTTTTTGGAGCCGTTAAACACAAATATTAGGACAGAATTGGTTTCAGAGGTATCTAGTGTAAAGGATACACGGTTAACACGTCTCCTGGAGTTTTCGGGAAATTCGTTTTATAATCGGTGAAAACTTATTACTCGGGAAGTTTTTTGGAGTCGCTGAACAGGAATATTGTGACAGAATCGGTCTCCAAGATACCGGGCGACGAGAGTGAATGGTATTCTCGTTGTCTCCGTGAATTTATGTTCTTATTACGTGATTTTTATCTCTTAGCACCAGGTAAATCTGAGACAAATTCAGCGACCCCAAAAACTCCCGTGTTACAAGTTTAAAATCATTTCTATCACTATTAACCCAATTGTCAGTTTAATATTGATGGTGGATTTAAAATGCAATTATAAAATGAATATTAATTATGCTAATTGCATATTTTAAATATCTTATATATCAAATTTGGTCACAAAATTTCCTGAAGCTCTAACGAATCGAATGCCCAAAACCGTATTCAAATCCGACTTACTGTTCAAATTTGTCGAACATTATTCACTTGGTTCTTCGTCTAACAGCTGGACTAACATCAGTATCGCATCCAATCCAAATACAATTAAAATATTATGCTCGCACTTCAATGTATGCATAATTATTTTTTAACTCATACGTTTTCCTCGTACGAGAAACTAGGGATTGAACTAACAATTGAAAACGTTTTAATAAATTCACTTTTAATCCACGTATGCTGTTTGTTTTTCAACAAGAGCTTTTTGTAATTTTGTTTTTAAATTGTATATCGCATATAACATCTTCGTCACTACACAGGGTAACCTACAATATGGTAGAAAGATCATTTTAGATTTCTAATAGTAATTTAGTTTTTAATAGATATTTAAAAAGTTTGTTCAATTCTCTTTGGGAGTTTCCTAAGGCAATTCGGATGTGTGGTGGCATTGATTTTTATAACATCAAATTTTTTGCATGAGAGATGATTTGTTGTTAATGGTACTTTCCAGAAAGAACCAGTTGGTGAGCTTAATTTATCAATTTAGTAGGAATAGGTTGCTTTAGAGTGACAAATACGAAATCTGACTAGGGCTACTTCAAATGAGCGATTTTCTTGATGCGTAGTTTCAAACGTAATTTAAAGCTGCCGTGGATGAGTCTGTGGATTTTTAAGTTATCCATTTGTCATTGGCTTTTGAGGCTGAAGTTTGTATAAGAAGATCTTTGGAGTATAATACCAACATTGTAATTAAAAAATATTTTTTTTACTTTTAATCCAGACAAAAATAATTTTAATTCGATTGCTAATTCAATTAGTTTTTTAATGCATTATTTGCAATTCTGGTTCGTCGAAAGTTCCTTAAGTTGGATTAAATGATGTTAGATGTTTTTAAAAGTCCTGAGACCAGCCCAGAAGTAGCGAATTCTGTAGACTTTCCATGTGGTTTTTAGTTATTCTATGTAATTATTTTTACTACTTGCTCTTGCTTCTGCGGTAAAATCATCGATGAAAAGTACCCTCAATAGAGATCCTTTATACAATTTCTATTACCACAATATTTTTACCAAAAATTTTCATGAAATAATTTACCAATGTATTTGAATATTATATGCAAGTCATTTCATTATACATTCTCATTATTCATTCTTTAAAAAAAATCATAAATCATGAGTCGCGTACGCATTTATTATCATAATATCATTTTCAAGTGACAGCTATTTTCAAATTTGTAAAAAAGGTCTATTACAATCCAATGCCTTTAACTTCTTGCATACTCTTGTATTATATATTATAGACTAAAAACATTTTTCATTGGTTATTTATCATTTCCATGCGTTATTTCAAAAATTTTCTTGTTCATTTGTTACTATATACTATATAGTATATAGTGTTTTTTAGTAACAAAAACTTTTTCTGGAAATAATATTTTAAATTTTATTTTTAATCGTCCTATAAAAATATAAAGACATTAAGCTTAAAAAAACACAGTTATTCCAAAGTTTTAAGTTTTTCACTTCAAATTAGTTTTTTATTACAACGCTAGGAGAACTATAAAGTATTACCTAAATACCTAAACCATTTTTTTGGTAAACTGCTTTATATTTACATAATATATTATATAAATACATATTATATAGTATTAAATTGCATTTAGTAGACTCTTCCAAATGACCCGAAATTTTCAAAAGGTATTAAATTGTTGATTATTAATTCGTAATATGATATACGCATTCAAAATTATAATATATATCAATTGCAGTGTTATTAAATTTAAATGCAATAATTATATGTTGCAATATAATGATAATAATATAATATACTGTTTATATTTACTAAATACAAACAGATATGATAATCTCTATAAACATTTATATTCGAATTTAGCATTAAACTTTCATTATTTTTCATTGTATGACCCATTCAACCACATATTAAAAAGGTAACTTAGAAATACACTATAGTTTCTAATTATTATTATTGAGTAGCCAATAACTAGTTTTATTTACTATCCGATATATTCGGTGTTTTAAAATTGCGAAGGCATATTTAATGAGCGAGTTCTATAACTTAAAATAAGCAAAAATAGTTCAAAAAAAGAAGCTTAGGAGAAAGTTTTGTTCCTAAAAACCCAACTTACACGATGAATTATCCTGGATATCATTTAAAAAATACATTTTCCATCTAAATCTGCTGTTTCCTATTGGAGTATAAAGTTAAAAATATAGCCATTCAATTGAGCATCCATTTATAAGTAACAGAATTTCTTGTTATAAAATCGAATGTTTTTAAGTTAAAACTTCTATAAAGCCGATTATCTGACAACAGAACATCGTATCGTATCCTAGGAAACTAAAAATTTTCTCAATCGAAAAAAGGACACCTAAGTAATAATAATTAAAGCTGCACAATTAACTATTAAATAAGTGATTCTGGTCTTTGGTAACTGCTAATTACTCTTCATAGATGGCGGTTAATATAAAATTTCAAAAACATGAATAATTTTAAACATAATAATTTGTTTGTATTTAACTTAAAAAGTTGCAAATATCCCTATTCGATAAAGCACATTAATTTAAAATCAATTTTTTGAAAGTTGACATTAATAATTTATGTACATTAATTATTTTTGGGTTATGTGTGATAAGTGAACTGTTTAAAACAATATATCTACCAGACAAAAAAAATGCAACAATCTTAAAAAGTTGAGTTAATTGTTGAAATACCATGTATAGATAATGTTGATTATCCATTCGTTTGTTTTTGTGCATAAATTTATTAATTGATTTGGTAGAACGCTTTTTCCTTCGTCTTTATGAGCTATTAAGGAAGTCAAGAATTATGCAGTAAATTATAGAATACCTTGCATAATCAATACTAGTTTTATTAAAATAATTAATGGCTTACTACATTCAAATTCGTTTTCTTAGAAAGTCGAGCTTAAATATAAAAAAAATTAATTTTTTTCAGATTGTCGAATTTTTCTTGGACGGAAGTGTACTTATCAGAATAGATAATAATGGCATGTCGATGTAATGTAATTGTCATCTCATCACCAGATGGTAGGTATTTGTCAGAAAATCGTGATAAATGTATGAAATATGTTGCCGGCTTCGAATATTTTTTTTTGGTATTGGTTTGTCGTTGGTTTGATTATTGTTATATCCACTGTTCATTTTGGTCTAAACTTTAAAGCGATCAATATTACATATTCGTTATAAATTTTAAAATAAACAGTGTATATTACGATATTCACACTAACGACTAACCGATGTCGAAAAAAAAACAGTCGAAGCCGGCAACAGAATCGATATCAAATTATTTACATACATATGTACTACACTATCTATTATTGTACCTGTTTATAATAGGGTATTATCGTTAGTAAAAAATAAATCATGAAATTTGAAAAAAGTTAAATTTATGTAAAAATATACTTAAATATTCTGATTTCGATTTTCATAAAAGCACATTTTTCCTTTAAAACGCGGGTAAGCCCTGCTGTAATATCATAGCGGTATGAGTCATAGACCATCAGTTAGTTCAGTGTAGACAGCTGGGTATAATATATACATAGATAATAAGTATGTATATTTATTATAATCAGATGCCTATGAATAACATCTCTCAAACTTATTTGTGTTTTTTCGTATAGTACCATTTCTATCATTTAATATTTTATCTTAAATTTTCTAATATTTTGCACAATTTCCTTATTTTTTTTCATACAAACCTTGATTGAAATTGTTCCGTCCGTTTACGCATGATTCAATGAGCAGAAGAAATAAAGGTTCAATTTGTATATATAATGTGCCCAAAAAATAAGGTGACATTGTTTTATTATTCTGACATTTATTTATTCTTCCAAATCAATTTCATCCCCTTCAAAGTAATCCCCCCCCCCCCGATACAATGCCCTTATGCTAACGGATTTTCCAATCATCGAAACATTGGTTGTGGTCACTTTCCGAAATTGCCTTCAGTTCCGTCTTCGCTGCGGCTTGAATCTCCTCTATCGTATCAAAACGGTGTCCCCGAAGCGGTCGGTCTTTTGAGTTTGCCGAACAGCCAGAAGCCACACGGCGCCAGATCAGGTGAATACGATCGTTGCAAACGATATGGGTTGAGTTTTTGACAAAATGATCACGAATTATGAGTGCAGTATGAGATAGTGCATTATCGTGGTGTAAAAACCATGAATTGTCTTTCCACAATTCCGGCCTTTCAGGGCGGATAGCGTTTCGCAAATGACGCATAACATTCAAATAATATTCCTTGTTGACTGTTTGGCATACTGTGTCAAAAATATAAGGTGATATTTGAATTTAAACTGTGCGCGTTTGTTGTGTTATATATATATATATATATATATAATGTGAATCTTTGAAATAAATGATGGTTTTTGAATAAACACTTGTGTTGCTCTGAAAAGAGTTTATTTTTATAAATTAATTACATGAATCTTATATATATATTTAAACGAGCAATTCTTGTATATATATAAATATATATATATATATATCAACGATCTTGGAAATGGCTCCAACGATTTTCATGAAAATGAGTATGTAGGGGTTTTTTGGGGCGATAAGTCGATCTAGCTAGGTTTCATTTATCAGAAATGTCGTTTTATACGTCTTTTCATGAAAAATTCATCAGGCATCTATTGGTGTATAACGTAGTTAATGAAATACAATGCAAATTATAACATAACAAAAAGGAGGCGTTTGAGTAGTCTAAAGTGAAAAATATGACTCTTGCTGACATCTATTGGCGAATAACCGAACAACGCTCGGTCATCCAGATATTAATCTTAATACTAATTGAAGTACATAAAGGAATTAATTATTTAATTACCTGAAAAGAGAAACGACAATAATGTCAATTCTCACAATGACATTTATTCCCTCTCGAGTTATCAAATTATATCTAGTTTTTATTATGATGTATACAAATGCAAATCTATAGTAACAACAATTAACATACGAACATACCAACCCGCGGTCAAGTGAGCGCTGGGGTAATTAATTAAAGAAATGCATTTCTTTACATCTCCCCCCTTTGGGTAAAATTTTATGTATTTAGTAAAATTTTAAGATATTTCAATATATAATACTATCTTCTATTGATTCTTAATTTTTCTTTTCATCTTCTTCATATTCTACATCTTTTGGTATTAGTTTAGTTATGGGAAAAAAATTAGATTCTAATTTTCCACGCCCTGTGTTTATTTTGTAAATGGAATCAGATATTTTTTCCAATATTTGGAATGGTCCTATTTTCAGTTCATCTAATTTTTTTCTGTTTAGTTTGTTTCCATTTTCTATGTAGACCAAATCTCCTTTTTCAAATACATGTTGCTTTCTATGTTTATCAAATTGTTGTTTGTTATATTTATGTGACCGAATTGTATTTTTTAATGCTATCAATCTATCTGATATCCACTCTTGTTTTGATTTATTATGTTTAAGTTCATCTGGTAATATCGATACATCTGTGCCATTCAACAGGTATTTGGGGGCAAATCCTGTAACTGTATGCTCTGTTTCATTGTACCTTTAACGCATTCCTGTGCGATTGATGTCCATGCTAATTTTTTTCTTTCTCATTTATTTTACATCTTATTTTGTTTACTAATGTTTGATTTAATCTTTCGTTTAATCCGTTTGAAAATGCTTTTAAGAATTTCTTAAATTCTTTTGAATTCCTGGATATTGATCCGTAAGGAGTGTTTCTATTTTTTCGGTTTCATTAGTATTTTTAATTAGTTTTATAAAGTCATTTGACATTTGGGTTTTTGATGTTGCTGTAAATGCATACCTTGTAAAGTGATCCACTAAAAGATGCAAGTATTTCTTTGTTGATCTAGATCCACCAAAATACATATATATATATATATATATATATATATATATATATATATATATATATATATATATATATATATATATATATATATATATATACATATATATATTCACAGTTTAAATTCAAATATCCAAATCAAATATACCTTATTTTTTGGACACAGTATGCCAAACAGTCAACAAGGAATATTATTTGAATTTTATGCGTCATTTGCGAAACGCTATCCGCCCTAAAAGGTCGGAATTGTGGAAAGAATTATGGAATTCAAGGATGGAAATAGGAGGAAACATAAGATTATTGTGGTAGAATAGAAATCTTATCTGACATCTTATATATAAACATTTTCACAGTAGATAGAGTAATAATAAACATAGAAATATCAAGTGTTGTAGGTATATTCAAAAACATGATATCATGTTCAGATTAAAGTATAAATTTAATCGATTGTTCTATTATTCTATACATGTATATTAATAATCATAATCATAGTCAATAGAAATTTAAGATGATTTTGATAGTATAGAACTAGTCGTGATAAGTTTCACCTTTAAAGAATAGATCAATAATTTTCTGATTTATTAAATTATTGAATTCATTGGTTACGCCAGCCATACTCTACATTAAAGTCGTAAAACGCGATGTAAAGCTGCTATTGTGGTTGTTATTTGGACCCCTTAGGGGAGTGTGAACTTTCGTTGAATCTCTAACTTTTTAAAATAAGAAAACTCAAGTTTTAATATTTCTGAAAACCATAAAAATTTTTCAAGCATCGTATTTCAAAAACTATTAGACATCCGTAGCAGTGGTTTGGCTTCAATTGTTTCAAATTTAGCATACTTTAGAAAATGATAGTAGCAACTGTAGCACAACTTTTTATTGCTTGCAAAACGTTACTTTACACTCCCCCGCAGATTCCGAAGCGGTCCAAATAACGTACTACCCAAAATACAGCTTTACAATGGCTTTACATCTCGTTCTGTGTTTTTTTGGGTTTTTTTGTAAGATTTTACTTGCGTGTGTAATCAATTGTATGAGGTAGGGCAGTGAAGTGTGTGATGTTGAAAACGTTGTAAAAAGAAATGGCACCAACTTTTCCACATCCACATCTTTTGACCAACTATACAAAACGCGTACAAATATATTAAGAAGTACTAAAGGAAATTAAATATATTTTTATGCAAATTGTATTGACTTTTAAGTCAATAATATTGGAAATTAGTGGAAATTATGTTTTTATTTAGTTTTTCGGGGTAGAAATAAGAAATCTCTATCAGAAAATTTATATAACAACGCTGCTCAGGCATTCATAATGTTTGTTGGTAGCATACGGTAAATTTAATTTCAAAATTCGATATAGCTCTGTTGTTTATGTTTTCATTTCCAGGTGCGTTTAAACATACACTCATCAAGTATGCTCATAATATAAAATCAAAGTTATTCCTTTCAAGACTGTTCAAAATTATTGATAGACAATTGAGCATTTTTTAAATTATATAAGGTTTTTCAAATCTGTTTGATTCTCCTCTGGAATCGGAAGCTAAAGGCCTTTAGGTATAATGAATAACATAATAATCGCTATTGATTCAAAATTAGAAATTGGATAGCCATCCTGGGCTCATATGAAAAACCTTGGCTGGGCTCGCAGTTTATACAATAAATTACAATTATTTACTTCAGGTTGTACGAGCGCCAAGGCAAGTTTAAACTTGTGTTTGAAATTATTTGTACCTTATTTTCAACTTTGATGATGAATTTTGTTATAACTTCCTGAATGTAGACAGTATACTGTAAATGCATTTACTGTATATGTGTTGTTCTGTTGCAAAAAGATTAATTTTACAAGTGATTGTCTTTCTCATGGTTTCTGACTCATGTTTTCTTCATGGTTATCATTTTGATAGTCGCATAGTAAATTTTAAAATGAGGTTTTAGGTACAATTTATCGTTACGGCTTAAATAATCCCCTCTGCTTAGGTAAAATTATCCCTTTTTTCTTAAACAAAGAAATTATCTACTGTTTGCAACTAGTATTTTTTTACAATGAAAATTTGATATAACTCTCATACATTACAACTAAATATGTAGGCCACAAAAACATTGTTTGAACCGATTTTAGCGTTACAAACGTTTGAATAAAACTAACATAGATATACTCTTAATTCTAAAAAAGACTTTTTGTAACCTTAAAATGGTGGTTTATTTTAGCTGTAAAATAATGAAAGTAATTAATTTAACTTATTTTTAAAAAAAATTTCACTATTAATAATGTTTTTGTATATTCTGTTTTAGTTTTTATTGCACTCATAGGTATATTCTATAGGTAAACGTTAGTGCAAGGTATTTACATTATTCAGACAGAATTACATGTTATTTCTAAAACCACTTTTATATGTAATTAAATAGATTCACTAGCTATTCATTTAATTAACATTGAGTGTATTAAATAGTATTACTATTTGGCAAATAAAATAGATACCAGGATCCCAACAGACAGATAGTATATACAAGATGATCGAATTTATAACAACAGGATTTCGTCCACTAGTAGACAAGGTTAAAATAATGGCAGATTCTTAATATATAGCCGTGAAAGCATCTTTGTTTTAGACACAGGTTGTTGAAATTTTTCCAAAAAAGAATATTGAAGATAAATTTCAAATTTTTCACACAACTCAAATCTTACTGGTTATCGTAGTTTACCTCCACAGGCCTTAAAGCATGAATAATTATTATCTGGTTCACTTTAAAAGTAATTCATATATCGATTTTCAAGACAAAATTCGCATATTATTTTTTCATTATTTTGATCCACACTCATTATTATTCAAAGTTGATTGATTACATAATACTATTAAATTATCAATTTGTCCTGTTTTTACATTCCATAGCATAGTAGTTACTAGTTAGTACAATTAAAAAATAAACTTTTCTAATAAGTGTGCTATGGATTGTACAAACTCGACAAATTGATAATTATTGTTATGTATTCAAATATTTCAATAAACTTCTAATAATTATAGCAATTTTGGATATATGGCTTGATTTTTTTAAATATGAAGTTGAACTAAGTCGGAATCAATTCTGAAAATTCTACGGGGGGTTGCCAGATTATTTAAATAAATTAATGACTTCAAAAGTAGGCATATTTAACATTGGTCTTATGGAAAAACGGTAGATGGATGATATTATTTAAAGATTTCTCCAAAACAAGTCGGTGGAAATTGAAAAAAAAAAACTTTTCAAATTGAAGATAAAAGCTTAGTGAATTATTGAAAACAAAAAAAACCCGTTGCACCCGACTAACTAAGGATTTATAAGCACTGTAGTGGGGACACAAGTTAAAAAAATAATGTATTTTCAATTTGGAAGGCGAATTATCTTATAACTAGACAATATAACAAGAAAAGTAAAATTAAAATTTTTCGAAAACTGGAGTAATTTTCAAAATATTGAAAATTGAAATTTTTGTTTAATAATCTAGCTTTCGATATTTTTCATAAACCAAGGGATAAGTATCGAAAAATTTTATTCTTATTATTCGTCTACATTCATGAAGTTAAAACAAAATTCATTATCAAAGTTGAAAATAGGGTACGAATAATTTCAACCACAAGTCTAAACTTTCCTTGGCGCTTGTACTACCTTAATAGTAAAGATAAATTACATTTATGCACATACAAAATTGTATTCTCTTTGTAGATAGTGGAATTGTTTGCATACGTTCCTATGTGAATGAAATAGTGTTTCTATTATATACTAGCCTTTAACCGCATCCACTTTGTTAAACGATTCAACTTTTTTTAATAGTATGTTTAATGTATTTCCAAACTATTTTTGGTTGCGAAGGTCTTAATGGAATTCCCAATATCAGTAAACTGAATCCTCAAAAATGCGCTATATTTTATTGAGAATTTTTCTCCATGGTGAGGAAATCATAACGTAAGTTGCAAATTTCTAACATACATTTTCATAAACCTGGTGAAATAAAATACACAATTGAGACCGTTCTTACTTCGAGTTCTCTCAATATAGTCACAGTTATTTTGAAATTCGCCACATTCTTATCCTCAATTTCATAGAAATATGTTTTCTTAAGACTTTGGTATAATACCCATCGAGTTGTTAAGTTCTTGTACTTTTCATGCCCGGCGAATTTTTTTGAAATGAGGCATTTTTGCTAATTGTTTCGGGTGCCTAATCAGCTGATATAGTTTGAAAAAACCTTAATAATGGTTACATTTGTGAAATACTCAAACCAACTTTTTCTTATGACTCTATACATATTGTACAGTATCCTTCATTACTTATCCTTTTTGCAAATCTGAATCTACCGTTTAATCCCAGAAATTCCTCAAAATGCATTAGAAGGCCTTTTTCTAGCGTTTGCTTTACTCTCTTACATTATGGATAATTCAAACAAACAAACAAAAAAATTGCGTCTAACAAACAAAGTATGTTGATAAAAATTATGAATAATTAAATAATTCAGATGCAATTTAATAAAATTAACGCATATACTTTCAAATAAAAAATGTCGGTTTCAACAAAGCAAAGCGATCGTGATAACAAAAGACAATTACCAATATTACCGATCTTTTAGAATAAATAATATTTTTTGTCGTTTGTAAATTTTCTCGAAAGTTTTACGCACTCTGTATATACTACTTCTATAGACATATAAAATTTCAAATTATCTAAATGGTCCTAATTAAAATTTTAATGTACATATGATGCAAAAACCAATATTAAGTTAACTTTAAATACACTAAAAAAATAATTGTTAAGCAATTCAGTAAAAAAGTATTTGTAAGGATAATCGTTCGTATTTATTATTCAAGTACATTTTCAATTACACATACTAAAAAATAAATTATGATGAAACAAATTTACTTCCCTTCACTCAGCAACGTACAACCATTTGTCAAATCTTGAGGCAATGTTTATAGTATACCATGTGTGGTCTTTATAGGCTTCACCCTTATTAAGCCTTAAAACCCGCAAGTACGCTAAACTTTTATCCATTAGGGTAAGATGTTGTACTAAGAGAACAACTATATACTTTAGTTCATTCAGCCATAGTCGATACTGACATGGTGAAATCCACAAAAAATTTCTTAACTTCTGCTAACAGGAAGAGGAAATGGCAAAGCGCACAACTGGATTTTACATATTTCATCACTTCCGCCAGGACATTTTCTATTTTGCATCGTATTTCCGGTTTCGATTCGGATATCGAAGAATAGTTCCAAAACCAGAACTCTAGTTATAAGCGGGTGAAAAAAAAGTTGTCTTATATTGCGACCTACAACCGAAGCTAATAAAGGAGTGTTAAAAAACAGCATGATAATTTTTTTGTATGTATGAAAAGTATGTTAAAAAATCTAAAGAAAATTCATTGCTGTATTCGTTATATTTTTGAATTAAACAGCCAGCACACAAAAATATATATTTAGCAGCACTAAGAATATGAATAGAGAAAATTCTGTTTTTAGAAAACAATTTTTGTTTTTTTAAATATAAATATCCATAGATAATGTATTCTGTTTCTTGCCGTAGTATTTTTTTTCTTCTTTTTTCATTAAAAACGCTCTTTATATTAAGAAGAGTAAAAAGCATTCAGAAATTTCAAAGAAAATATATTTACTTTTTTATACAGTCGTATATTTTGTCTACACATATTTATCATATACAAACAAAATACATGTGTGAAACTTTTACCATTTTTTTTGCTTTTATATATGTTCTATGTTTGCTATTGTATGCGAAGAAGTTCCAGTTTTCCTATGTAAAGGCCTGTGTAAAAGTAGTTACCAGTATACAGTGTCGTCAAGAAAAAGGCTATTTTAAAACTTTCAGTTCATTATTTCCACTTAAATTCTTTATTATTTTAAAAGGTAAGATTCCTTAAATTTTACACATTTCATAAAAATATTCGATAGTTTCAAAATGATTATTCATTTTTAAAGTTTCTGATACGAACTCAAAATGAAATTTGGTAGACAATGTTTGCTTAAATTTATCATTTGTTCAACAACTCCTAAAATATATATTAATTGCTTAAACAGTTTTATTTTAATTACCTATTTTTCTAAATGGTATACCCAATTACTTACTTTTTTCATAACACAGTTGCGCCACCTTTTAAAGGAGAAAACGCCAAAACTGGTTACTGAATTAAATAATTTTTTTTAAATGTCAAATCGTAGAAAGTCCCGTACCAAGACCAGACAAAAACATTCATTCGACAAGTTAACGAAGGCAATGATTGAATGAAAAAGACGTTCTGAGTATGATTTATATATCTGTTATAATAGTAAAAAATCTAATATTGCTGTAACTGTATTTGATTAAAATTTTTTATTGTCTCCAAAGTATAATTCCTCGAATTGAACAAGAATTATAGAATAAGTTAAATATGTTGATAAGATCTAAAAATAATAATCAAAATTTAAATAATTATTAAAATTTTAAACTTAGGTATAGTTGAGAATAAATAACTTACCGCTAATAATGTTTGATGGTTTAAATTAAAAAAACCAAGAGCAGTAAAAGAAAACTTATTTGAATTTAAAATTTTTAATATTTGAACCATCTATAAAATGTTGAAAACAAATATAGAGAATGCTTATTAAATTTCCACTTTGGAACAATTTGGGATAATTTTTTTGGAAAATTATTCCTAAAGAAGTGCACAATAAGAAATCAAATGTTTTCAAAAAATATTGTGCTGATTTTAAAACTTGAAAAAAATTGTAGTGGCTTATCAGTTGAAACTTTAATTTTTTTATTAAAAGTGTGTCTTTACGCTCTATCACGTACCTCCAAAAATTACTCAATTAGGTAAATTTACTTGAATACAATTTTGCTCCGTTTGGGAGATTGGCGGTTTTTTTTGGAGCTAAGAATGACTTCATAAGTAGGTATAAGAAAATGAAGTCTACTGATTTGCTTAAATTTGGCATATTTTTAATTCATTATTTCCATTGACATTGGACGATTTTAGTACAAAGACCTCCATATTCGACACCCATAAATTTATATTTATCCTGTTTTATAGGTTTTGTGTCTGGTAAAAAGAAGATGCCTCCGTGTCAAATTTTAGCAAATATGTGGATTGCTTTTCGATAGATTAAAAAAAAAACTTAGTAATTTAAGATATCTCCCAAACGGAAACACTTTGTCTTATGGTAAGTTTAACCACCATAATATCTTCCTTTATTCCCCTGTTTCTCTCTAATTCAATAAAAATCTGCTTTGTGCAAAGCTTAACTACGTCACACAGGTTTGGTAAACTTGTGTTAAGTAAACATATCAATTTTTAGTAAATGAAAACTTCCGTGAAAGAAAAACCCTTAAGTAACTAATAGAGATAAAGATTAATAATAAAGATATTCTAAATAATTGTGATATCGTTACCTTGTGCATTATTTCTGAATTTTCAAAATGCTTCATACAATATTTTTCAATTACTCCAATATTTTTAGATAAGCTATTCTCTACATAACTACAAGAACATATTAAATATACTACATCCATTATCCAAGCTGCAGTATAAATTAAGTACTGTCGATAATTATTTTTAACTGATGCGTGCAAAAAAACAATTCCCATTATAACTTTAAAAGTAATATAAACCAAAATATGTAAACCATAAATTCGATTTGTTTCTTTTAAGAGGGCTTTTAATTTTGTGTAATTAGTGACATATATTTTTAAATGATGTATATTCAATTTTTTTTTATCACACGTTGTTTGAAGAAAATTATTTAGTAATTTAACTCGTAAATGAATGCAAAATATTATTAAAATAAAATTGAAAGTGCACAACGATTCAAAAAAAGGAATTGACCATCCCAAAAACAATAATAGTTGTGAAATTCTATTTGGCGTTGTTCGTACGAATGTTAATAGTCTAACACTGACAATAAATATTATTGTTGAAGAATTTATAATAAATGATATTATTAAATTATAAAATAATTGTTGATAATTAATTTTTAAGCCTATCAAGTTTAATTGTAAATCACAATTTTGTAAATTGTTATGTATATGAATTATTTTATTACGATGTTTGATGATAGTTACGTAATAGATAAAAAACAATGCATATTCAAAAAACCTTATGTAACAGCCCAAATCATAAATGCCATGAATCTCATTATCCAATGTCATAAGCAGGAAAACATATGAGCTTATCGTGTACGGTATCAAAAATATAACTATAATTAAAATCGGTTGTACAATGTATAAATGAAAGTTGTCGACTTTCAGTTCGAAATTTTCATATATATTTTTGGTGAATTTATATGGAAAAACTCCTAAAATTTTACACATTTCATAATAATATTTGATGGTTTGAAAATGATGATTCATTTTAAAATGCTTTCGTACTTGATGCTAACTTTGAAAATATTACGATAAAATGGCTACATAATTGTTTATTATACCTTTAAATATGCATTTAAATACTTCAAATCTTTTTATTGTAATTACTCATTTTACTAAACGGTTTAAGTAATTAAAAACATCAATATGTATTTTGAAGAGATTTTATAAAGCGATATATGCCTTGATATTTTATAGATAAGACGGTGAACTTCGATTCATCAACAATATATTTAATTAAAACTGTCTAGCGATTATTAATCTTAATTAACCTGCAGCTCCAATCATTAGTAGCTATGCTATGCTTATCCGGCAGTTTTGGGTTTTAATTTTAGGAATGCAAAATTAAAACTGTGTAACTATGAATGGTGTTTCGCATTTGAATTTTGGGAACTAAAACCAGTTTCAGGGGTTTTATTTCGTCATTTTTGAATTAACTACATAACCGATTTAAACTTTTAATAATTATTTCATAGAAAGTTGCATTATCGGTGAGTGTGATAGGCTAAATTTTATTTTTCAAATTAGGGTTTTGCACCAAAAAATTAAATTCTTAAAATTGTAAACAAAATTTGTCGCTTCAGTCTTTGTTTTTAAAGTTGAAATGGCTCAGCGAAGCTGGTGGGTATCTGCTAGTAAAGCTATATATGTAAAGTTAGAGCTGCTAGAAATTGGCAAACTTGGCAAACCATTGGCAAGACAGATATTGTAATAAACAACTGGAATGACTGATTTTCGTTTTTTTATTAGTAATGTTTATTTTTATAAACTGAAATTGGATACAAAAAATTTTGTCCTGGCGACCTTCTACATAAAGAGCGAGTACCCGAAACATAAAAACACGCTCTCTTTGACAGAACCGTTAAAATTCTAAGAAAATATTATTAAAGCAATAAAAATAAGGTTATTAAATTATGATCATCGGACTTTGATAAATATGGATCTTTTCAAGTTCATCAGACAATTAGAAGTTAAAATTTG
Source organism: Chrysoperla carnea (assembly GCF_905475395.1). Lineage (NCBI taxonomy): Eukaryota > Metazoa > Arthropoda > Insecta > Neuroptera > Chrysopidae > Chrysoperla > Chrysoperla carnea. Next base: position 42,799,193 of record NC_058339.1, read on the forward strand.
ATTTTTAAGATTTGTTTACATAAAAAAGCTACAATCGCTTCTTAAAATATGTTACAGAAATATGAATCAATCAATAGAGCAGTTACTAAGTCAGTCAATCAATCATTCATTACATTTTAATCAGCCAGGTATTTGCGATACTATATTTATTCATGGATATAATATTATTATTATTATTTATTTTCACCATAAGATACAAACGTACATAGGTATAGTCAACATGAAAATTAAATAAATTAAATTAAACTATATGGGCACGACGTTACAATATGCTTCTTCCGCTCACGTTTAAATTTTGGCATGCTCTCTATGTTTTTTAACTCTCCGGGAAGATTATTGTACAATTCACTTCCAATAATTTCCGGAGAGTTTTTGAACTTTTGCAATCTATAGTTTGCAATATGCAAATCATTATTATGACGAGTGTTATAATCATGTATTTCATTTCTAAGTGGTAGGTTTTGATAATTTTTTTTGATAAATATTAATAGCTCGTAGTAATAAATGCCATAGAATGTTACCAATTATTCCGCTTAAAATGATTAACACATGATTCTTCCATAATCAAGATTAAACATGAGCCGAATAATTCTTTTTTGGAGTATAAATATTCGTGTGCAATCTGAACATTGTCCCCATAATATTACACAATACTGCATGGCAGCATATACAAACGCATAATACACAGCCAATAAAGCTTCAGTGTTATGAGTTTGTTTTAATTTTTGATATAAAAATAAGCCGTGCCTAACTTTTTACACACTGTATCAACATGTCGATTCCATTTCATACCTTCATCCAAAATTATACCTAAAAATTTCATTTCGCTTACTTGCGTAATCGGATATTTTATTGATGACGTAATAATTGATGCATCAATAACTTTATTTTTAAAAACTAAAAATGTTGTTTTAGTCATGTTTATAATTAAATGATTATTTTTGCACCAATCAGCAAATTGTTGTATTACAATATTCATTTCATTCATTAAACTATGTATATTATCTGAAGATAATATCACAGAGGTATCATCTGCATACATTAATAATTTACCATAGTGTATAAAGGACGGAAGGTCATTTATGTAGGTCAAGAACAATAATGGTCCAAGATTTGAGCCCTGTGGAACTCCAATGTTGACACAGAGTGGGCTTGATTTTATACCTTCAACATTACCGTTATTATTTTTCTATTATGTAAATAGGACATAAACCAGGAAAGTGGAAGTCCTCTTATACCAAGACTTTCTAATTTATTTAACAAAAACCTGTGATTTACCATGCCGAAGGCTGAAGTTAAATCAAAAAATAGTGATAAAACATATCTTTTTTTATCAAGTTCTTTTAGAACATGATGCGCAAATTCAAATACGATGGATATAAAAAATTTTGATAGATCATTGATCACAATTTAAACATGAGAGAAATGTGAGAAAATGTAACTTGTGGAGAGGGAGACTGGAGTAGGAAAATTATGCCAATTGGCGGTATTATGTTTATAAAAATCTTGATTTAAACATGAAGTCGAGACACAGTTTTTATTAAATTTGCATACAAATATAGTGGAAGTGTTTTACATCAAACTTTTATGTGTGTAGTGTAAATTATCCTCTCCTGGTGAAGAAGTGAAATATTCATTAAAATTATTGGTTGATTTCAATTGTAGCTATATCTTCGAAAACGCTTTTTTCAAAACAGAAACTGCATGAAACTCTTGGAAATACTTTTCTTTCCCAAATAAACGTTATATGTCAAACGAATTTTTCAATAGCTAGCACAAGACTATTTGATGAAAATAATTATCTCTAATATTTAAGCGATTAGAAATCTATTCGCTTGAAGCAAATTGCATAAGTATTATATAATAAGTTAAATACGTTGATAATATCTAAAAAAGAATCTGTTTTTTATTAAAAAATTATTACTAAATTTTTTAAGTAACAGCTGTTTATAAATAACTTACGGCTAATAAAGTTTCATAATTCAAATTAAAAAACCCGAGAACGTTGAAAGAAAACTTATTTAAATTAAAAATTCCAAGTATTTCAACCATCTAAAAAAAAAAAACAAAAGAAAAATTGACAAGCCAATTATGTGAGTGATCCTTATGGTTCACACCATCAATTTCTCAGAATAAAAAGTTAAAAAATATTTTTTTATTCTTCTAAACTACTACTAAAGTGAATAATTATTAATTGAAACAAAGATGTTTAGCTTAGAGGATTAACACGCGCTTACTATACAAGAAGTTCGATTAATATCAGGCATTTACAAAGAAATTTTCAAATTTAGAATTCATAAAATCATTTATCAAATTTTCAAATGTCTTACAAATTCGTAAATATTAGTTTTATAGGGAAAATTCTCAGGAGATAATTTATCAATTACCTTTTCATGATTGCTAGAATTTCAAAATTTTATATTGAATATGTTTCGATAATTCCAATGTTTACACATAAGTTTTCTTGTACAAAATTAGAAACGCAGATTATAACATCCATCATAACTGCTTAAACTCCTCTTTGGGGGGTTTAAAAAAATCAGTCTTTTACAAATAGAAAAAAAACTATACTACAAAAAATAAAGTTACAAATAAAAGATGTAGCTGAAGTAATTGTGCACTGCACATTTTCGCATTAGGTAATAAGCTTCGACTAATAAAGCTTGTTGTACTTGTAAAGCGTACTGTTTTACATAGGGAGGTTTCTAATGTTTGGAGGTTTATAATGTCATAGGGAGTTGGAAATTACTGCAAATTGGAAAGTGTTGTTACCTATCGATATATAATTTGTTTATTACCTTCTCCATAATTTCTGAATTATCAAAATTTTTAATCGAATATTTTTCAAGAATCTCAATGTTAATATATAATTTTTCTTCTACATAATTACAAATAGAGATTAGGATTGCAACATCTATCATTAATCCGATGGCCAACAGTATAAAATACCCCGTTTTAATTTGCAAAGAAAGATACAATATTGTAATTCCAGATATTACTTTATGGGCAATGAAAACCAAAATATGTAAACCATACATTCCATTTATCTCTTTTAAGAGCGCTTTAAGCTTTATGTAATTATTGGCGTATATTTTTAAATAATATAAATTAAGTTTTCTTTTTTCACATGTTGTTTGGAGAAATACATTTAATAATTTAATTCGTTTATAAATACAATATATCATTAAAATAAAATGAAAAGTGCACAACGATTCAAAAAATTGGGTTGTGAATCCTATAAGTTTGATAAGCATTGAGTTATTATCAAAATTAAGTAGAGAATCTACGATAATAAAAACGCATAAAATGACTTTTCCTATAGATTGTACGATAAATAATAATAATAAATTAAAAAATAATTGTCTATAATTAATTTTTAATCCGATTAATTTCAATTGTAAATCACAAGTTTGTAAATCATTATGAATTTGCAAAAGTTTATTACGATTTTTTACTATTGTAAAGTAATAAACAGAAATTAATGCAAATTCACTATACTTCAAATAATAAACCCAAATTAAAATGTCACCCGTTTTACATTCTATAAATAAAAGATGCTGATGCAAACATTGTAACAAAACTATGAATATAATTAAAAATGGTTGTAAAATTAATAATTGAAATTTATCAACTTTCAGTTCATTATTTCCACTTAAATTCTTTATTATTTTAAAAGGTAAGATTCCTAAAATTTTATACATTTCATAAAAATATTTGATAGTTTCAAAATGATTATTCATGCTTCTGACTTTCTTGTTTTCTGAGTTTCTGACGAACTCAAAATGAAATTTGGTAGATAATGTTTGCTTAAATTTATATTTGTTCAACAACTATTAAAATATGCATTAATCACTTGCATTAATATGCATTAAAAAATATGTATTATGCTTTAATCGAACAGTTTTTATTTTAACTACCAATTTTCCTAAATGGTATACTTAATTATGTAATTTTTTCAAAACACTTATTTTGATTAATTAAATGTATTTTATCGAACGATGCATGATTATGTTTTTTCTCTCGAGTAAAAATATGAAAATCGTTATTTTTTTTTTCATATTCATTTAATTCAATTGAATATTTTAAACAAATTTGCTTTACTCCTTTCACATCTCGACTTAAAATATTCCCTTTTTATTCTGCAATTGATTATGTTTATTTGCTTTTACACCTCAATGCATAAAACTTTATGGATTTCGAATTCTATTTACTATGTGTCTATGAAATTTGTCTTCAAAATGTGAAATGACTTACAATTCCCTTTGTACAGGGTGGGGCATATAAAGCAAGTGTTTTATAATCGGGAAGTACTCAACCATTAGAAAAGGGAGATGTGCGGTTTGTTGGAATATAGTTACTGATTAAAAATTTTCTTTTACGTTTGACATCTTAGAGTGGTCATCATACATATTTCACTTGAATGCGTATATACTTAAATGTGAATGACTGTTTTGTTCGGAGCAGCGCGAACCTCTCGGGGATATTCGCCACATATATTCATTACCAAGCAAGATGACTTTGACTTGTGATACAATTTTTCAAAGTCAATATTGCGAAACTATTTGAATCCTCAATAGTGAAATAAGAAACTTTTCTTTTATAACTGAGTCAAAGATTATTACAAAACGAAATATTCTATCTCGGGTGGGAACATAGTCAACTTAATACGTTCAATTTATAGTGGAACTCCCGTTGTAAAGAAGTTACTGAATCGACACCGCTCACAACACAGATAATTTGATACATAATTACTCTTGCGTCTACGAGGATGTAAATTTCATGATAAAAATGGAAAATTGTGACAAACAGCATATTTCCCTTTTTAACCGACTTCAAACAAAAAAGGAGGAAGATATCAATTCGACTATATATTATTTTTTATATGTGTTACTTCAAAATTTCAACTGGGTGAGACGATTTTGATGATTGTGGTGCTTTTCTTGTGGTCCCATTTTATTTTGGTCCAGTTCTGACAACAGCATCCATGAGAAAACCATAAAAGTCTTAAATTTGCATTAAGTATGCACGACAAGAGGATGAATAACTAAATATCACGCCAACCGATTTCGATGATTCTTTTTTTAGTGACAAATAAGTTAGTGTACTTCATATTCACTAAAAATCACAAAACCGACTCCAAAAAAAAAAAAACTTTTCCAAAACAAATTAGCCTTAGTCAGCTAAGCTGATGTAGCAAACTGTTCTGTCAGAGTTGTTTCCTTGGCTGACACCAACTCCAAAAATAACAATAATTTTAACTACATTATCGTAGTTAGTCGTATTATCGTAATTTTTTTACTTTTTAGAGCATATTAATTTGCTTTGGAAAAGTTTTTTTCTTTTGAAGTCGCCTTCCTTTTGTTAAAAGTTTTTTTTCTATTCTAATGGCCGAGAACATTTTGATAAAAAAATATTTGCTATTATGCAACACCCTGTAAACTATAAAACTGCTTGGTATTTACGCCTTCTTAAAACAATTACAAAAACATGAAACATTTGCAAGGCGTAATGGTTTTCATTAACTCATATCGAAATATCATAATATGTTGTCTTTATGTGTTTAGAATTGAAATATTTATTAGAAACTCTTTCAAAACTCATAATAATTCACTTTTGTCACAATTAATTAATATTAATAAATATGTCATAGACGTTGATAAAACCTAAAACAATTTTTTTTTGTCAAAATTGCAAATAAAACTGTCTCGATTTATAAAATAATTATACTTACCGTTAATAATGTTTTGTAATTTAAATTAAAGAAACCAAATGCATTAAATGAGAATTTAGATGCAATCAAAATTTCTAACAATTGTTTCATCTGCAAATGAAAAATCAAAGATATAAAACGGAAAATGTATAACAAAGACCGAAACAGAGGGCTAATGCGAAAAAGAGGTTTTTCTTGTAACTGTTTTGAAATAATCACACTATATTAGTTACGAAAAATAGATATACTTTTCGATTCCTAAGAAAAATAAAAAAATGTCTGAACTTTTTTGCTGAAAGTTTATAGAATATTAACGTGAATGTTTTTTCGAAAATGAATATAGGTTTTTACTCCCAATGTTGTTTTTCTCTTTTTCCCAATATTTCTGTTTGAAAATAATATACAAAAAGATACTGACTGATAAAAGATCTATTTTTAGAGATGAAGGCTTTTTTGGTCATTCCTAGCATTCAATGCATCTAAAGCGAATGAAATGTTTGATATAACAAGTACGTGCATTAAAAAAGTATGTCTACTTCCATTGTTACAGTGCATTAGTAGAAAAAATAATCGAGAGGTGTCGTGGAACACTCGGTAGGAAATATGTTATTTTCGTCACAATTTATTTTCTTATTACATCTATACAGCAGGATACCAACAAAAAATATTTTTTTTTTTTAATTTGAAATAAAAAATTAATTGAAACTCTCACGGCCTCATTGAGAATACTATTATTATTTCAAGAAATTAAACTTTAAAATAAGTATCGGTCGGTGTTGGACACTTTTCCTTGCATAGACCCACGCCCGTAAAACGCGCAATAAGTAGTATACTTCCAAAACTTGAATTTATTACCTTATTCATTATTTCTGAATTTTCAAATTGGTCTATCGAAAATTTTTCAATAATATCAATATTTTCATATAAATTATCTTCCACATGGTTGCAAACACATATTATCCCAAAAATTTGTACAAAAAATGTCACACTTACAATAAGAACATGACCACCTTTAAGTACAATATACAAAAACGAAATACCTTTTATCACCAAATGAGAAAAATAATACAAAAGATGTAAGTTATAAATATCATTTGTATCGTTTAACATAGCTTTTAGTTTTGTATAATTTACTAAATACACTTTTAATTGAAATAAATCTAATTCATTTTGACTCGCCAATGTACGTAGAAAATTATTTAAAAATTTAATTCGTTTATGGATACACAAAATTAATAACATAAAATGAAACGTAGCATAAACTTCGTAAAGTCGCGTAACTATACCGCAAATGTGTGCAAAAATTTCATGAGCACACGCTTCTTTATAAAACATTAAGCGATCATCATCCGTCATTAAACTTACAAATGCAATAAATTGTGTCGCATAATATATAAGAAATACAAATGTTAAATTATAAAATATGTTCCGATAATTTATTTTTAAACCAATTAAATTTAATAATATATCATTTTTTTGTAAATCATTATGAATGTCCATTATTTTATTACGATTCATTAGGAAAACAAAGTAATACACGAGAAATCCTACAAAAATAAAATCAATTATGGATAAGTTGAACAAATTTGAAGGGTGATGTATCATTTGGTTTTTTATTAGGAATAAGCGATCACGATATGATTTTGCCAAAATCGATCCATGAAGACTAAAATATCAATCTTTTTGCATCCATTCTTTATCGTCTCGTTTTTACATGAATCGTTCCTTTATGGTTAGATTCGACTTGTGTTGTCTATATGCAACTTTGTGAAATCTACGGCTGCGCAAAATGGTTATTCTTTAGAATTTTTATTCAACCTTGTAACGTATCTTCAGGTAAACTTCAAAAATTATTTTATATTTGTAAAAGAGTAAAATTACCTCATTAGTCCATTTTCGGTTGTACGTCCGTCTGTACGTAAATACGTTAACTCTAAAACGAAAAGAGATATCGTGCTGAAATTTATACATCGTGCTCAAGTTTTAACAAGTGAGTGTGAGTTCGTATATGAGAAAGATAGGTCAATTGGGAGTCTATTGAGCAACATAGGATCCATCTTGTAAACCGAACAAAAATTTAACTGAAAATATGCCTCATAAAAGCATAAACAACTCTTGTCGGAAACATTTTTTCGTAAACATCATTGTTTAGGTCAAAACTATGGTGTTCGTTTTTTCTAAAGCTATTAAAGATAGAAGTTAAAAATTTGTAGGTAGCTTCAACTAGTAGTCTTGTGAAAGACTCAAAAAACGAAAATAAAGTCTAGTAAAAATTCTAGAAACTGTGTTGGTTTTTTAAACTTTTCTAATTATTAAAAATAATGCATGCACTAACTTTCAACACTTTCTATACAGGGTATTTCAACAATGAACTCAGTCATTTGTTTGATTTCACTTCTTAATTATTTTTTGTAATGCCACTGTCAAACTATTATACAAAATTCAGCACCGTCAAACCATTTTCAATTGCATTCCAGACAACATAAGCAACATCATGACATATAATACAAGGAGATTGGTTTTGTTACACTCTAGTTCGTTCGATCACAGTTTTTTCGTATTTATTTACTTGCCTATAAGATCAGAAAATCTCATATAATGACGCCAATACATTATTGATTTTTTAAAATATATTTTATTTATCAAATAATTGTGTGTAACTTGTGTAAATTGAAAAGAATAATTTGCAATATGCCAGCAAAATGGTAAAAAGAATAAAAATGTAGACAAAAGCGGATTTAATATAAATAAACTAAATTTATCAACTTTTAGTTCATAAATTCCATTTGTATTTTTGTGTAATTGGAAAGAAAAGATTCCTACTAATTTATACATTTTATAAAAATAGTTAATTGTTTGAAAATGATTATTCATTTTAACTTTATTTTTATGTTTCACTTGTAAATTTTAAATTAATAAATGGTATTACAAGATCATTTTAATTTTATACTTTTTTTTCACTCATCAAATATGCATTAATTGGCTGTCGTTTTAAAAGATTTTTATCAAAATTATTGATTTTGCTATTAATTTAATCCATATTCGTTAAGTGCAGAATAGAAATTACAGAAAAGTTGGCAAATTTACCAACTTCGAATACACAAAATTAATTTAATTTTTAATCAAAATTATAGGCAATATTATTACATTTATGGTATACGTTTAGTGTAGAAACTCCTAGCTTATTTGACCAATGCCTGGGGCATTACAATTTGTTCTTTATAAATTTCAAAACATTTAATAAATTTTAAATTTTTTGCAGGTGAAATTTTTTTAGCATTGCTTTTTGGGATATTTTTTAACACAATTATGTTAGAAAAGTGGGAAAAAAGTATATGCTTAGTTCTAAAAATTATCTAATTAAAAAATATGTAACAGAAAAAATACTGCAATGTTCCTTTGATATCATTTTGTTTTAATTTGAATTAACCAACTTCATAGACCGTGAGTCCATATTGGTACGAAATTTCTATGATTCTCTGCCATTTAGAAGATTGATAAAAAAAAAACTTGTGGTCTTAACCGAGGCTCTTAAGTGTCAACTTTCTGGTAATTTAAATTTCCAAATTTATTGTTGTGTAATAAGTACCTCAACACGGCAGAAAGAATTGAAGGAAGAATTCAGCAAATTTCAGGATGTACAGATTTGGATGGGAAAACAACATGTAGAACACGATGGGCATGGGGAACTGAGAGTGTGAGGCATGTGGTAGAGCACTGTAAAAGAAAAGAAGGAAAATAAATGTATAAAAGAGGATATGAGAGTGCTATGGCTCTCCTGGGAAGAAACAAAATTGAGGTCATAAAAGCATGCTGCATGTATTTGGCTTTCATTTTAAGAAAGAGAAAATAACATTTATGAATCCAACAACGGTGCAATATTGTTTCCAATCACTTTCTTCAAACATTGAAAACAGTGGAAAACATTCATCGAAATACGAAAAGTACATAATCAATACTCCAAATGAGAAACAAAAGTAATTAAAACATTTTCGCTTTATTATGAAATCACGGTCTAACACAATATGTCATAAAAATTTAAAAAACAAGTTGTATAGTTTCAGGGATTATATTACAAAACAAAGATTTAAAAAATTATCATCATAAATTAAATTTTTATTCCTTTTTTTTTCATCCTGATTACATTACCTAACCACAATAATTATTATTTCTTTTTAAGCATGAATTAAATCACTAACGGTTTTTATAAAAAGGATTCTTTGATGCTTATAAATAAAACGGTATATATTATTATGTCTTTTATACATTTACCACAGAAAATATGATGAGCTGAAAGTAGACACGGTCCCTAAATTCCTTTGATTTTTTTGATCTCAAAAATGATGCTCATTAATGGCGTAGCAAAATGTCAAATTTTTCAAATCAAAATTAAATATAATTGATTTTACACTAAATTTAATTTTTTTAATTTTTCTTATGTATGAGCAGTAGTGTCCGACCGAAGGTCGATTTTTGGCCGAAGCCGAAGCAGATTAATCGGCTATCGCCACAACCTTTAAAAACATGGTTTAAAACTTTAATATTAAAGTTTATCTCTACAAGTTGATCTAGAAGTCAATCTAAAGATGATTAAAAAAATTACCTTGAAATTTATTTCAAAATAATAACATTTAGAACAATTTGTTCAATTCCGACGTTTGCTAGGAACCTTCGGCCAAAGCTTCGGCTTCGGCCTGAATTCAGGCCGAAGCCGAATGTTCGACCGAAGGTGGTTTTTTTGGTCGAAGGTGGCCGAAGCCGAAGTCGAAGCTTCGGTCGGACACTAATGAGCTGTATTATTGTATAGTTTCATTCAAATCCATTTAAACAAACAAAACAAAAAAAAAAGCAAACAATATTACTTTCTCTTTATAATATATAGAGATAGGGATAGGAATAGGGATAAGGATAACAACGAGAGTTTATTTTACCTTGAGGGATCATTTTGTATCACTTTCCCTTATATAAAATTATTTATCATCGATGAGTGTTAATATAAATAAAATCTTAAGAGTGATCAAATAGAAATTAAGGGAAGTATGAAAGCTATTGAACATATCGATTAATTAGTTCATTCAATAGAATAAATCTGATAACTAATGTCTACCATTTCATGTAGATACAATATTTTTATTTCAGTTCAATAGTTTCATAATTAAATTAAAATGTATCCTGATCATTCACTAACATAATTATTATTGATACATTTACTTAACGACGTGATGCATGTTGCTGTAGCCTACTTATTACAAACATGTTAATTTATAATCGAAATGATTTTATTGTGTAGCAAGCAACGCAGGGAAATTGTAAAAGAAGGTATATAAATCCAAAACGGGGCTCATTTGTTGTTGAATGATATTTTCACATGTTATAGCTACTTGGATGCCGCATTTCTTAATTCTAGTTTTATACAAAAGTTTCCCTGAAAAATTTATCCCTTAGCCAGTGGGCATCATTTTTCAACGCTGTAAAAATCCAATAAAAGTGGTTGGTTTTTCTGTACAGATTTTTGTTAAAACAAAATATTGTATAAACAAAAAGCTAAATTTTTACTATCAATTACTGTCTAAACTATTCAATTTACAAAAAAATTATTCAAACAAAAATTATGAATCAGAGTGAGGTTTCAATTGAACCTAAAAACTAAGATCGAATTCGATGCCGATATGAGATGCGTGCCTTTGAAACTAACATTTTTTCGTTTGAAGCATTTTCCTCGAAAAAGACACCCTGTATAATCAGAGGGAAATCTGACTTTAGTGATAAATAAATTTCGATGTTCCAATCACCGTTCAAATTTTAAACTTATAGAGGAAAATTTTGTTAATCAATTGTTCAAAAGATTGATGTTAAAAGAATTATTGAAATTTCGTTTATTTATGAGCTTACGGTCTGTAATCCCTTATTGTATAATTTCGTACTTGTAGTATTTTAAAATGAATAGATATGTATATGTGTACAGATTTATGAACTTTTAATCTCGTTAAGTGAGGGTAGTTGTATCCCATTTTTTCTTTATTAAAGACCTGGGTTATATAAAATGTAAATATTAACAATATAAAAAAAAAATGCAAAATACGGAAAGTAAAAAAAATTAATAAAATTGTTTTGTATTTAAATTATAAATGGTATTATATTTGTATGCTAAAACCATTGGTTATATTAACTAACTAAACCAGATTATAGCCGTGGTTGACTATGCAATAACTCATGAGTTAATTCAATCGGTCTCTGAATACCTTACATTCACTTATTTCCAATTTCTTGTATTTTCACAACATAGGTAAAACAGAAAGAACACTATTTTTCTTTGATCTGGTGATACAAGATTGATTCAAACCTTCGAAAATTGAAGCCAATTGTCAAAAATTTGTTTTTAAAAATTTGAATCTTCGAAAATATCTGCATTCTTACCCTTTAGGACTTTGAAAATACTTTAAAAATGCAATATAGAAACGACTTTCTATCTAACAAATATCATATACAATTCAAAAATTCCTAATAAATGTAAATTAAGAAGAAAACAGCAAAATTCGTCAATGGACCTCCTGTTAATCTGGGGAAAGGAAAACTCATTAGTAGAAAATTTTTGTGCTCTTCAACCTCGGTTAGAGTCCTTTTATAAAATATAAATAATAAATTGTAAATAAAGAATCAACATTTCCCTCGTCAAAACATATCAAACAAGTTCTCAGAAAAAAATAAAAATATATGACGTATGTTGTTGATAAACTGACCATAAAAATAAATATAAAAAAAGCCGTGTATTATTAACATTTTTCTCTGTTTTGATTGCTAAAAACAAGGAAAATTGTTTATTTTTCTTCGAAAAACTCATTTTTCTTTCATCGTATATTTTTCATGGAAACCATGAAACCAATGCTTGTATTATACCATTAAATTATGAAAATATATGTAAATTCGTTAAACGACTTAAAACTATTTTGATGAAATCAAAAACACAATCACTCGTAAAGTAAAAACACTTTGAATGATACCAGAACAATAATCATATACCCCGTTCATAAATTGGCAAAGTTAAATTAAATTAAAAGTAAATTCTCGAGTCTTCAAAAAGCTATTTTTAAATTTTTGATATTTTGTGACCGAAATTTTAGACCAAATTTTCAAGACATTGAATTAACAGAAAATAAAAAAATACAAATATCTAATCGAAATACAGGCATTTACAATTTCTATCTAGTTGTATAGAAAGTTTGTCAAAATAATTTTAAAAAGTGTACATAATACAAGGTGTTTCCTAAGTAGCAAAAACTACTTCAGACCATGTTCTTGAGCCTGGTTTAATGAAAACAAGTTCATATTAACTAATTTCCACAAACGCTTCATTTCCACGATACAAGGCGAGAAATTCTTTAGCAAAAAACCATTTTTTAGACTATCTGTGATAGCATAAAAATATGATATGGAGTGATTGATATCTGCAAATATTTGTGTGAAATTTGGTTTACACCTTCTAGGGAGTGCAATATCACAAAAATTACTTCGAGCAATATTTTTCTTGAAATTTCTTTCTCTCTTTACTCATTAACGGACAAATGTCCATCTGAATGAAGTTTTAAATTTATTGTACTTAATTAGAAAACTGTACATATCATTTACTTTACTCAATAAAATAAAGTTCGAAAACTAAAACCCCGACAAGTACAGAAGCGCGCTTTTAAAAGTATGAAAACAAGAAAATATTTTCATCTGAAATTGTTATGATAAGTAAATCGTCATTTAAGTCGAGGGATCTCGATCTGTAAGGCACGATTCACACTTTTAAAAGCGCGATTCTGTAATTGTCGGGGTTTTAGTTTTCGAACTTTATTTTATTTAAACCATTTTGGGGTTATAATTTATATATATAAATATATATTTGAAAAGTGCTATCATAACTTTGTGTCCTCTAGAGGGCACCATATTCAATTTAATGTGAAGCCACATAGTCTATATGGGTCAAACACATAACCCTTGCCATTATATAGTCGGGGTAGAAAATATTGATCTTATCTGTTAAAATCATACCCACCAAGATTGAAATGATTGATGATTCAGATATTTTGCAATTGAATATCATAATATTTTTTCAAACATATTATATGTAAAATAAATATTTATCTTTTATATTTTATTATATGGTGTTGTGTGTGTAAATGAAATCGATAACTGCATTCATTTGTTTACATAGTTTATCAATTTATCAGTAGTATCAATAACAAGTATATGACACACACATATAGGTACTCCTTTTCATAATAAATGCGCCAGTCTAAAACTTACATCATTTCGAAAGCATTGGAAGAAAATCTTAATTTTAGCAATAACTACTACCCATGCTTAAACTTGTATTAAAATAATTAGTAATTGATTATTTTAAAAATTCTACGTACACTATGAAAGTTTTTTATAATAGTAGCAGTTAGTTTCGGGTTAAAATCTAAAATGGTGTGTTTTTGTTTTTGTTGCTTTTTTGGTACGGTAGTCTCTCTGCGTCACAAAATCTGCACAAGTTGATTATCCAATTTTAAAAATTCTAAGGTTTCCAAGGTTTATTATTTCTTAGGTTTGTTAAAAATAGTTATGAAATGTATATATCACATATATATCACCAAATAATAGATTTTGTGATGCTGTGCAGATTTTGTGACGCAGAGTATACATAACATGTAAAAAGACGAATATATAACGATATCAAGTTTGTATACACTGGGATAAAACAATAAAATAAAATGGCATCGATAAAATAATAATTATTTCATAAAGATTAAAAATGCCATTTGAAAAAAATTGATATTTCAAATTTTTTATCCGACGGGTGGAGACTATATGCATATCTCACATGTTTGTGTTAACTCGTCAGTAATCGCTTCAACCATTCGGCAATCTTAGTTTTTTTAATTTACTTAGTACGACTTAAATAACGAAACTAACTACTAACGAAAGTACACGAAAATTTCTGAAGTTACTATGTTTTTGTTCATATCTTCACTCTTGTGATAAAAGAAATTTTCACATACATACAGAAAGTTTCAAGGAATGTTTCTTCCCCGGTGCTACGAAGCTTTAAATTTTTACCATAAACAGAAAATTAATTTGTGTAATCAAATTATATTAATTTTTACAAAATTTAATTGATTAGAATTTAAAATAAGAAAGTATGAAACAAAAAGAACAATAACTATAAAAATTATTTATTTATAAAAATTACATAAATAATTGTTTTTTAAATACCTGAAAAATCACAACTAAAATTATATTTAAGTGACACATAAAATTCTCTCTTATATAATTTAAAATTCAATAATAATTAATTACAAACAACAAAAAACAACAGTTCATTAATTTTAATGATTGATTTTCCATTTTATCCATGACACCTGCGACATCCTCGACGTCCACCACGTCTATTAGCAACCATGTCACTAAATTGATTTTCCAAAAACATTTTTTCATTATTTGTGTTCATATCCTCTAATAAATTATCAGCTTGTCGTTTAACAAGAATTTTTGAATCATTTTCAAGCTCAGCAACATTGTTTTCATATATTACACTTTTTGCCGTACAATATAACGAAATAGTTAATAAAAATATTAAAATCAATTGAATTTTAAACATTGTTCACTTTGTAGTGTTTATTTGTAATTTGATATAAGTATTATAATTTTCTTTTCTTAAATTGTCTGCTTTTATAATTTTTTTGAAAAATTCTTTTATACAACTTGTCTGCATGCAATCTGATAATAATTCTGTCATATGTATATTATTATTGTTTATTTAATTCAAAAAGTTCCTTTCGGCATTTTGTGGCAATTTTTCTTAAAATTTACAATTTAAATAAACAATTAGCTCGTAAATGAAGAAAACATACAAAAAAAGAAAAACGTTATGGCAATGCTGGGTTTAAATTTAGGTCCGGCTATCACGAACCTTGTGGGGGCTATGTAATTTTTTTTTTAAAGATGTAACAAAATAATACTGAACATTTAAATTGAGAGATTTAAATTTTCCCAAAAATTATTCAATTGAAGTGAAATTGGTGCACATACAATTGAGTTTGAGAAAATCATTTTTCTGAGATAAAAATCCCAAATCAGGCCAGGTCGAAAGCACTTATGTAAAACAGGATATAAAGCAGAGTAGATGAAGGATTTTATAAAGCGAGTCTAGATGGGATACAACTGAAATTAAATTCAACGCCTTTACACAATAAGTAGTTGTGAACCACCCACTTCACTGGAAAACTGTGAAAGAATGTGTATGCAAAATTTGAAGTAGATTGGTCCAAGAGGACACGTTGTCCCATACAAACTTTGCCCCCGTTTTTCAGCCCCATGGGTAGAATTACGGAAAATTTTCTTATCGGATGCCTACGTCATACAAAGAAGTGCGTTGACTCGTCAGTCAGTCATTCAGGACAAAGCTTTTTATAAGTAAAGATGGTAAAATTTTATTGATAAAAATTTAATCTACATCAATACGTTCAGGTATTTTACAAGATTTTTAGTTACAATACAATGCTTTAAATTTAAGTAATTAAAATTAAGGTTATCAAAAGAAATCACTGCTAAAGCCGAAAAGAAAAGAAATTTAAATATACCTTTATTACTTTGTGTGAAAAAGTGGCCATCTTTCTTTCTACTTACATGCCCTTTAAAAAACCAATGATTGCTTAATCAACACTCCTATACATGGTTTTCAACAATTAACTCAGTCAATTGTTTGTTTTCACTTTAATTTTAAAAAATTAATATTGTTATTAATATTTTTTCCCAGTTTTTATGGTTCAAAAATTGTATTTTTTTGAAGAATTGAAGGAAAAATTTGTGCACGCGTGCACTATCAGACTGGGACCAAATTTTTTGACGATGACCGATTATGTAAAGTCAATAACATTAGATTCGTGCTTTTTAGTCATAAGCTTATTATTACTGAATCGGAAAGGTATGAATACGTATTGTATACATCAATATCCAAGAATTATGGAAAAAACATATTTGTCACCCTAATTCAACACCCTATATCTTTAGAAATGAAACAAAAATGTATAATAATTAGATGCTGAAAGAAAGTTAAGAAAATAAATAATTGATTTAGAAATAATTTACTTGTTTCTAAGAGAAAAATATAGAATTACGTTACAAAACATTTGTAACTCTTAACGTACATTTATTTAATTCATTAATAAACAATGAATGTAAAACTTCATTGAGCAACAGAGCTAAATTACTTAAGTCATATTTCCCCTTCATTATACATTTCTTAGTAAATAATGTTTTTTTTTTTTTAATAAGAGTTTATGTCGTTCCTAATTTTATAAATCATGGAATATCATATAAAATATATGGTGGGGTGTAAAAGTGACATCCAAAAAGGCAGCTTTGGCACTAGACATCGCTTAGCCTAATTTGAAGTTTGTACAGATATTCATAACGATAAAATCCGCGAAAAAAATATTATTTCGCCATATAAAAATGGGAAAAAGGGATTTGGAAGTCGCCACCTCCAAAAATTACATCCTTGGCTCGAGTCCAGCTTACAAGCGTACATATCAACATTCTGAACCCCATAGCTAAATACAGGGAGGCTATATTAAAGACATAAAAAAGTAGAAAAGCGGTGTTCCCCTTTAGAATTGAAATCGGAGACTTTAATAACAGCTATCCACCAAAAAATTACCCTGCCTGACGAATTTCAGCTCAAAAGTGGCCGTTGTAGATACCCGTTGTAGAGTTTTGTAATGTACACGTCATGCTCTTTTGCCCAAATATTTGAAAATATTCGATTATTCATCCCCACTTTCTGGATACACCTTAACGACCCCACCCCGAAGGTTAAAAATAGACAAAAACAATCCTTGAAGCTGGTTGTACATCTTGTCAATATTTGATCTTAATCGATGCAAAGTTTTATAAGCACATGTCTCTAAACCCATTTTTCAACGACTTTCTCACTATATGTATGCATTATAAATAAAAACCGTCCTCTTAAATGATTCTATCTATTAGAAAAAACTGTATTAGTTGTAATGAGCCTTAATTTGTGGAATTCCATGGGTTAATTTACATAGAGATTAGGGACAAGCAAACGGAAGTGACTTTGTTTTAAACTATATCTTGAAATTGATACTGTGTTTTCGAGGTTATGCTATTATATTCCTATGTCCCAGTGGTTATTATACGGATTTATACCACATTCTACTCGTTCCCGTAAATTTTTCCTGTAGTATATAAGTCTATATTTTCGGTGAAAATATGATTATAAATAATGTATTTAAGACTTCATTGAATTTTGTAATATAGGTATTTTAAATAACCCGTAACAATATTATTTATGATATCT
Source organism: Chrysoperla carnea (assembly GCF_905475395.1). Taxonomy (NCBI): domain Eukaryota; kingdom Metazoa; phylum Arthropoda; class Insecta; order Neuroptera; family Chrysopidae; genus Chrysoperla; species Chrysoperla carnea. The sequence goes on from NC_058339.1 coordinate 42,817,252, forward strand.
GATTAAAGAAAAAAAACAATAACAAACATCCGAAGTGATTATAATAAAAAATTATCTTGATATTATCAAAGAAAAAAAATATAGCTACTTTATTTGTCCTTGGAATTATCAAGAAATTTTCCGTAGAGTATGTTTCTTGTATGACAGATGTTTAAATATTCATTATTTTTCATTATGAAAAATTGTAAAAAGGAAAACAAACATCTTTCAAAATGACATTCCAAAATAGTGATGTAACGAGTAAGTCTTTATATATACATTCAATTCAATAAGATATTAACACGTGTATGGGCTAAATGATCTGGCGGAGTAAATGAATGTAAACCTGGTATGGGTACCGGGACACAAGGACACAAGCATTAATAAATATCCGGGAGTTCCATTTGCGAACTGCAAATTGCTCCTCAAAGAGGATATATTAAAAAGGGCCAATTTTAGATGGAGGGAGGAACGTACTTGTGATATTACAAGACAGATATGGTCTGAGTACAATCGTAGGCGTTCCGAAGATCTTATATAACTTACAAGGGCTTCTTTTCGCCAAGTTGTTGCGGCTATTACAGGACACTGGTTGGGCGGCAAGCATTTTGAACGCAGTTTGGGTCTGGCAGTGTATCACGACTACTGCAGGAGCTGTCATAGTGGTGAGGAGGAGGAGACAATGTCTCATCTACTCTGTCACTGCCCACCTTTTTCCATGATGAGATGGACTTACTTGAGCCAGCCTCTTTTTGACGACCACTCCGACCTAAAGTTCGTCAACGTCAAAGCTCTCCTGCTGTTCTTAAACAGCTCCAAAGAAAATGGACTCTACTTAGGTGATTTTATGAACACCTATTTTATGAACGCCTAAATTTAATATACCTTGATATATATATCATATACACAGGCTATAATAAAAATAAACGCCACGTGTTGACCTCAACTTTCTATATCACCAACACGCTGGGAATACTTTGTAATGAAATATTTTAAAATTGTACGCAAATTTGATAATTAAGCACTTGGGTTTTTTTCATGGGCAAATTATTATTTTTAGACCTGTTTAAATAAGCAGAAAATCCACTAGTGATGGAATGGAAATTTTTCTTACTATTATTTTGAAATAAAATTTGAATATAATATATTATCACGATTATCCATCACAATTATTACATAAGCTCATAGAAGTTTTTTTGTCAGGAGCGCCAGAAAAAAAGTTTGAAATGATTTGGTAATGACTACACTTCAATCACTTTGGAACTAATAGTTTGACTTTTGTGCATGTAAGTTGTGTCCAAACATATTTTTTTCCGAAAAGATGACATTTTTATATATACCAAGCTTTATATATTAAGCAAAACTAGAAATTCGATTTTCTTGTTTCGTTAAAAATACACAATATTTGCAAGAATGTAATTTTGCCATACTTGATACTTTTGGGGTCAACTAGCGCTCACTTTAAGAATTACCTCAAAGATGGACTACTCCCATATAAGTTAAGACTTGAAGTGTGCAATGCCAATCGAAAATTCAAGACCATTTGTAAAATTTTAATGTTTGTCTGAAAGCACAACTCGTGTTTCGCCTTTTTATGAGCCTGCTATACTCCTTAAAAACTGCATTCTTCCCCTCCAATTTTATCTGCGTTTCATTTCCGGACTTTGTAAGAGGTGCTTAAGGATGTATGAGCATGGTAGTGGGGGCACAAATTTAAAAATAGATATTTTCAATTTTGATGATAAATTTATATTACTTGACGATATAAGACGAAAAGTAAGAATAAAATTTTTCGATATCTGGCTTAATTTTCAAAATAAAACCAAGACACATATCGAAAAATTTTATTCCTATTTTTCGTCTACATTCATGAAGTTATAACAAAATTCATCATCAAAGTTGAAAATAAGATAAAAATAATTTCAACCCTTAATCTACCCTGCTCTTACATCCCTTATATGGACGGTGACACTTAGTTTTTTTCTTTTCTAATTCATTGCTTATATGTTTACTTTCTATTAAAAAGTTTTTTTTTTAAATTTGTTTTCATTCATTCCAAATGAAAATTATCAAAAACTTCCAAAATATGTCGTTTTTTGAGATTCCTACATAAGAGCCAATGTATTTTATATCGATTTTTAATGACTTTTTTCTTAAAAATTTGCACGGATACCTAAGCTGAAATTTTAACCACATATTCTTAATTTAATGATTAATTTAAAAAACGTAGAATTTTCTAGAAAAATAATCCTTGCAATCTATATGTCGCATTTTTTGCAGGAATCGAGAAAAATAGAAATACAGAGTTATATGTTTTTGAATGTATAATTTTTGTATACAAAATTTCCACTTGGTACAATGTTCGTATCTTGAGAATGAAAAGCCATACGGATATGAATCGCGAAATTTTGTTCATTTTTAACAAAAATTGTCCCGTTTTTTTATTTTTGCTTAGTCTATTATCGCCAATATTATGGTTTACAAAAATTTTCTAAGCTACATTGTACCAAGAAAACGTTAACCAAAGAAAAAAGAAGAACATAAAAACAGGAAAAAGAGACACCTACAAGAAACTGAGAGACATGAAGCCTATTGATCTTACACATAAGATCACATAAGCTATTTTAGATTTCAGCAATCTACCTTGATATGACTAAGAAATAATATTAACATAACTTTTGAGAATTCCCTTGAATATTAAGACTTTTTTTATTTAAGAAGTCTACATGTATATTCAATTTTTTTAATTAAAAGAAGCCTCGTGAATGTTTTTTCTTTAAAACATACGTCATGTAAAAAAAAGCATAGGTAAAATACATGAATTTTATAGGACAAGAAATCAAATTTAAAAGATAGAAAGATGCAAATTGAGTTTCTGTAGATTCAATAAAAACTTGATAGTTATTTAATTTAAATTATATTCTATAATAGCTCAATTCAAGAATAATTTTTTTCTACACAAACCATGCATCTTTTCAAAATTATTAATTTGACAAAAATTTGGCTGGGACCATAAAAATATTAATTCATCTGATATATTTTTTGCAACCTCAGAATTATATGTATATTATCAAGTAGATTATTAGGTTAAGTTAGATTATATTGGCTGTCCACGAAGGACCCACTTGGGCTATAGAGCCCATTGTGATACCATATATGTGTTTTAGCACCTTTTCTGCTGATAATTTCATTTATCAGCTCCTCAATTTCAGAGGCTGAGTGCACCTCCTTCATGCATATACCATGCACTAAGCCTTAACCAACTGAGCTTCCAGGGCGACAAGTACATTATTTGATATGATATAAAAATATAATATGTTAGTAACCTAATAGTAGGTATATTAACAGGTTGGCTGATAAGTCCCCGGTCTGACACATAGATGGCGTCGCTAGTATTAAATGCATATTATTTTTATATAGTACCAACCTTCAAATGATTCGTGTCAAAATTTGACGTCTGTAAGTCAATTAGTTTGTGAGATAGAGCGTCTTTTGTGAAGCAACTTTTGTTATTGTGAAAAAAATGGAAAAAATGGAATTTCGTGTTTTGATAAAATACTGTTTTCTGAAGGGAAAAAATACAGAGTCCGGAAACTCATTATCAAGCCAAGTTTTTGCTTCCACTGTATTTTTTCCCTTCAGAAAACAGTATTTTATCAAAACACGAAATTCCTTTTTTTCCATTTTTTTCACAATAACAAAAGTTGCTTCACAAAAGACGCTCTATCTCACAAACTAATTGACTTACAGACGTCAAATTTTGACACGAATCATTTGAAGGTTGGTACTATATAAAAATAATATGCATTTAATACTAGCGACGCCATCTATGTGTCAGACCGGGGACTTATCAGCCAACCTATTACTACTAGGACAGAAAGTTGAATTTCCCGACCTTGATCGAGATATAAAAGAAGCAGAAAGTACCTACGAACTTTCGGTAGTGGATAAAGACAAAATATTTTGTACTTTTGAAAAAGAATTTGAAATTTGGCTGTTATTTTCACAGTTACCTGAGTCTGTTTGCTTACATCTGGTCTACGAGAATCTAAGTCACCACGCCGCAAAAAGCACGTAATTTACCTGCTGCCTAAAATGCTTCTGAAAGTAGGTAAAAAGTACAATACATAAAATATTCTTAAGAGACTTGGCAACATATGGCATTTGTGTAAATAGGTGCCTACAGTACAACTACATTGAAAATTGTGTCATAAATTATTACAAAGGATAAAAAAAGGAGTAAAGAGACTTATGCACGATACAAGATATGTAAGTTGTTCCCTTTGGGAGGTGGTACGAAGTTGGAATGATGTTAAAATTTATTACATTGTTAAATATATGAAACCATTCTGCTATTAGTAAAATGTAGGTATAGGTACATTACTTCTTGTACGTAAAAAAGTTTCCTTCAATTTTTAATTTTTGTTCGTAATGGTATGAAATTTTATATTTGCATAAAACAATAAAAATGATAATCGTCGCACCCTTGACGAATACTTTATTTTTTGTAAATAATAATATCTGTTTCACGATAATATCAATTTCTCTACCAAATTTATAACTGGGTTTCAAAATGGAAATCGACATATTTGTACGTTTTATGGTCAGGAAAATGTATTAACACCACTTTTTCAATATAAGTAACGACACCGATTTGTTGCCAATCGAAATTGGTATCAGATGTAAGATAATTTTCTAACGAAAATAATACTATAGGCTTGCCTGAAAAAACCGTTAATGGAAAAAATTAAAATTAATTAAATTAAAAATAGCCATGAACACTTTTCTATAGAAAAAATTTGATAGGCATTTTTAAAAATCAATAAAATTTCATAAAAAATATGTCTCAACTGCTTATCAAATCGGTGAAGATCGACCTTATACCATCTCTTGTACTTTATGATTATATCACTATTTTCAAGACATATGCTGATGTTATAACAAAATAATTGACGCAAATTCCAGATTGTTACCTATCACCTTTCATGCGCGAGAAATCACACAGACATTTCATCGAAAAGTGGTGTTATTACATTGCGTTGACTATGAAACGTAAAGATATGTTGAAAATTTTGTTTTGGATTTTCGGATCTGTAACAAGGAGTTTTCTATACTGGAAAGATAATAACAACACAACATTTTAAATGGTCCTGTATATAATAACCAACATAATTCAAAAGATATGATAACGAGAATGTACATTCCTTTCATTTGTATATTTGTATAGAAATTTGTAATTAACATTGTAAATTAATTGATGTTCCGGCATGTTGTTTACCAATCAATTCTTGAATAATATTAACAAACAAATATTTTGCCTTAACCAATAAAATAATATCTATATTGTATATTATATTTGTAATATATAGGATGTTTGGTAATTCGATACAAATATTGACAAAGGTTATACTAGGGCTTATTCATAACATATTTGTGGGGATGCAATAATAATCGAAGTTTTAACTCATATACCCATTGAACATAGCGGTTAAACAAAAAAGTTACTTTTGTGAAGACACTTAATATGTGATCTTACTTTGAAATTAATCAAATACAAAAATTCTTGATTAACTCTACTATGATTTCCGATTTTCGAAAGCAAAATTTTCAAAATATATTTACGTTTCATAGATAAGGTGTTTGTGTGTATGTGTGTGTCTGTACGTACGTCCGTAGAAATTTTTTTCGGCGTCGATATCGCGCGAACAAAAAATGATATCGACTTCGTTTAGGTGTCGTGCCGATCGAAGCGTATTAACGGCAATATGTTCCGAAAAAAATTTCATAGCATTCGATCGAGTCCACCATAAGGTTGTGGTTTTGATAAGTACTAAAGTTACAAATAGAGAAGGGAATACATGAGAAAAACGAATTGCTTTAGTGAAACAACAACAAAAAACTGGAAATATTTTGCGTGCCCTATTATTTTATCGGTGTTTATATTACCTATTACTTTTATTATTACAATAAAATTATGATGAATTTTATAAATTATTATTACATATTTAATGTCTGTTCGTAAACAGTCAAACAATAACGAACACTGGGAGGTTTTAATTATCAATAGAAGACTATTGTACGTTGGCATGTTGTACTCCTGATGGTGGATATCAGAACATACACATCACTGATCAATATAAAACACTGGATAGTAACAGAAACCGTCAGGAATAGTAGCCATTTCAAGTTAAGTATGCACGAATTTACACTTTCTACATATACATTTTTGCGCATTCAAAACTTAACTGTTTTCTAACCTCGTCGAAACATCCGCCAAAGTAGAAGTATAGGCATTATCTATCTAGTGTTTATTTCAGATCAGTGACACACACACACACACGTACGTATACAATGAATTTGTTTAAGTAGCCTGATGAAATTAATTACTCGACGTAAATAATAATTTCCATTATGAAAAAATATAATGGAATCAAATGAAATCGTTAGTTGTTTTCTAATGATAAAATCGATACGATCATTGTAAAAATCTGCATGCATGCAAAATTTAATTCTAATTAAAATATTGAATGTTAATTATTCAAACACTATTGGACCAAAATTTGCTCGTCGGAAAGACATAACACGCATGCTGTGCTGATACTAAATATACTATGGCAATGTTGATACTAAATATACTACAGAATGTTTTTATATACAAAGACGTGTTTATTTACTACATCGCATTAGAAACCTCTAAATTATCAGTGTTTCTCTACTATATTATGCAAGTATTATACATATAAACATTCCTCTTTTTTCTGAATCTTTTTTCTGTTTAAAAATGAATCGATTAAACGGTTAGTTGGTAAAATCAAACTCACAAAGGATTTGCTATAGCAAAAAACCCATATTGAAATCAAGAAAGCATTCACCATGATCTTAAACCACAATGATAGACCTTTTTCATGAAAAACAGAAATGCTTTTTGATAAATTTTTATGAAAATATAGGTCGATTAGAGCCTGTAACTCAAAAATTACGCATTTTTAACAATAAAAACACTATGAAAAAAATTGTTAAAAAGTCACAATATTTGAAATATTTTAAAAACGTTTTTTTTTTTTTTTTGGCTCCACCGCACACGTGGTCTGTGATGTCAATCCGACCAGCAATGACAATAAAACAGTGTCAACAGTTGTATTAATATATCAGTATTATCAATTTTAAATAACGTCAAACCAACCTTTGTGTAACATCGTGTGTTTCCGGATCGTTTTCGCCAATTTGAATTTTAATGATTTTCTGTTTTCTCGGTCATATGGCTTCAAAAAAATCGGGGAAAAAATTAGCCCATTTATCAAGACATTTACTTTCATTTAAAAAAAAAAGAAAAAAAAATGTGAAAAAGGTCTATTCGAGTATATTTGAGGCTTTAGACATACAAACAGAAAGTCTTTTGTTACGCATTAGACACCTTGAAAATTTTGAAAAAAAAACACTTGTTTTAATTTTAAAAAAACCTTTGACGCGCAACAAAACTTTTTTACTGTAGAATTATTCCATTTTTTATTGTGGAAGCACAGAAAAATGGTAAAAGTATTTTGGTAGTTTAAGTAACCAATAAAAAATCCTTATTCTGCTAAAAGCTTTCACCAAAGATCCGTATACAACCAGAAAAAGAGACGATAGTTTGCTAAAGGTCAACTAGATTTTCATAAAATATCGTTAATACCTTCCTATAAGAACCAATTTGAAAAAGGGAATCTGCTTCGGAAGTACGACCTAAAACGGCGTCATTGAACTTTTTGGAGGGTTGGTAGTTAATACTTTAACATGAGGGCTAAATGAAGGAAATGCAAATGTCACAAACTACTCTTTTTCGAATGTTATGCATAAAATATGCAGTCAAATTAAATTATTGAAGAAATATTCTAATGTAACTTTCTCTATGCTTACGTTGCTTTGGACGCATTGACTTATTTTAAACCGCATATTTGGATACTAATAACCAAGAGAACGCATTTCAGATAATGCATTAACTTTAATATCAACTATGTACAAAATTATTTCTAATATTTTCAAATATTTGATTATTTATTGATTTTTATAGCATTGCCACAAAACTTATCACAACATTGTCACTCCCATATGTTTGCCATTATATTATATAGATTGTTAATGATATCAAAATAAATCAACTTCCTGAACATTTTTGCAAAAAATACAATAATATATAAAATCAGTAATAGAAGAAATTGTAGTAGATATGTCGTTTGTTAGTTTTTATGTAGGTACACATTCACTCATGTACACGGACATAAAATCTTTCGCTGTAAATACACATTTTGAATTGACTGTTAAATGGTATTCAACGTACCTTCATATACAATATACCTGAAAATGGCAAACAAGAAAACGTCAAGTGATTTTTTTTTCAGAAACAGAAATCGATCCTATCTCGCATTTCGTTTTCGAAATAAATTTTGCACCACACATTAAGGCTTACTAAGTTTTTATGAAAACTATTTGGTTTTGTTTTTCAAATACCCATCTATCCAAAATCACTTAGGTTTTTGAGTCAAATATATTGATACCTTAAATGTTAAAGTCCTTTGAGTCGTATAGAAAATACGATTTAATAAAGAAATTTACAAACAAATATACATACAAGATACGTGTGAAAAACATAACCACTCTTCAGTCGGGTAAAATTGTCGTTAATCAAAACGTTTTGATCAACGTTGCCATAAACTGATATAACATGTTGCTTTATATAAAAATATTTGTACTTAGTTACGTCAATGTTTTCGTTTATAATAGTGGTTTGTAATAGCAAACATAGTCCGTAAGAAGTAAACTGAGTTTGAAACATTAATTCGCATTTTTCTTCCACATGCTCGAATATTCTTTTAAACATAGTCGTATCTACAACTTATGACTGTATCAAACATACAGCCAATCAGGGATGTTTTTTACATAAATTTTATCTTTGTATAAAATAAATTTTGTCTTGTGATACTTCCTATTAAATACATGTAAAGTACAGTTTTAGACATCTTCTAGCGAAAGTGTTTTTTCTAATAATTTTTTTTATATAAAATTTGGTACGTGTCGAGCTTATTTCAAACTTAACGCGAATTCCGGTTTTAGAGAGAAGCTAAGCAAGTTTTAATTGGAGGAAAGTTTGAAATGTTAGCTTCCACCTCGACTGTACAACCTACGCTATTAATTATATTTTTTCGAAATTATAAATTAATTATATTTGGCTGAAAAATATGTAAAAAAACACTCGCCAGACTGGTAAACATTTTTAAATGCAGGTGTTTTGGAAAAAAAATGATTTTTAGCTAAATTCAAAAATTTATATAAAAATAATAAGAAATTTTTACTCGTCGACGGGCGATACATGTGTTCCAGGCGTTTGCACTTTTTGTTTGCACATAATTTTGAGGTGTTCGATTGGGTACTTTTTTCGTTAGGGGCTCATAGTGTAACACTAAAGGGTACCTACTTATTTTGGTACGGTGCTCTAAATTCATAAAAAAATTTGTAACTTACATCATACGCAGAACTGTAGAACTATATGCATGCTTTCTAGCTGCCCCTTATATATCTTTTTATACACTTCACTATAAATAATATTGTAATGGAAATTTTTCAAAGTGGAATGTGTAAAATTTTTATCCGATTAAGAATGATAGAAGCTTTTCTACAACCTCATGCTAAATTACATTATCACATTTATGTAGTATATACATTTATACCTACCTACTTTATGTAGGTACTATACAGGGCGTTCTGTTATTGACAGCAGAAAATGATACCAGTAAATTAAGCTTATCAAGACAAATGGAAAAGCTCTATACCAAATTTCGATCTGAGGCCTGATTCGGGAGATGTCGCTATAAGAGAAATAGAAAGATTTATGAATTCACAAATTAATTAAATTAGTAGGTGTCACTTTAGAATATAGAGGGGGCTATCATAAAACAATAATTTATTGTAAATTGATTTAATTGGGTAGCGAATACTAAAAATAATATTTTGTTGTCTTTATTTATAAAGATAATAAAAAATAATACAAACCTTTTTTTAAATTATTTCAAAAATACAGTGACACTTGAATGTGAGAGGTATCAAATTATATTTTAACATAGATACGGGGTGACTAAATTGTGTACTACATAACACATAATGTCTTAGGATGTTGTGTTTTGCTATGACAATAATATGTTTTGTATTACACAGTTTAATCCCCCCGTATCTATGTTAATGTATAATTTGATACCTCCCACATCTAAGTGTCACTGTATTGATGAAATATTTAAAAAATTTTATAAATAAGGACAACAACAAAAAAACAGTGACACCTACTAATTTAATGAATTTGATAAATTTGTGAATTCATAAATCTTTCTATTTTTCCCATATCCAAATCTACCGAATCAGACCTCAGATTGAAGTTTGGTAAAAAGCTTTTCCATTTGTCCTGATAAGCTTAATTTACTGGTACCATTTTCTACTATCAACAACAGAACGCCCTGTATAGGTACTGTATTATATTGCTGTGTATGTGGAGATATTTAATCCGAATATTAAAATGGATTACATTTAGATATTTATAGAATTAGAAAGTAAGTAAGTGTAATATGATGTACCCTGACTGTATGTATCCTTGTGTATGTGAACTTTAAAAATAATTTTTGGATTTATAATACTAAATTTAATATAAAGTTTATTTATATTTTATAAAAGTTTAAGCTCATAATATAACAAAAATATACCCATAAAAGTATTTTTACCTAAGGATTTAATGCAAAAAATTGACCGATAGTAAATGTGAATTACCGTATAGTACGGAGTTAAATTATCATCTTATGGAATAAAAATATGTATTTGACCAAACTTCCTTGACAAATATTGTCAATATTGAATTGATTTAGAGATACAGAACCTTAAAATTTAGAAAATAAAACCACTTCTTTATTTTAAATAGTCCAAACTTTGCTATGAAATGAAAGGTAATATGATAAAATCCAAATAATAAAATACGGTTATAATACTAGTCGTTGGCAATAGCCATATTTCTCGAGATATCCATTATGAGGTTTACGAAAAAATTTTTCAATGGATGGTTTTTTATGGATTTATAAATAATAATTTTCATTTCAAAATCACACCCTATACCGAAATGGATTAATATTATATCAACAATTATGCAGTTGCAAGCAAGTATTTATGAGAAAAGTTTATTAATAAAGTATATAAAGTTAGTCTGTTTCAAGCTATATAGTTTCGAATAGGATTTGGTTGTTGGTTCATTTGTAAAACTATCGAGTATACTTAGTTTTAGAAATGTATCTAATCATTTAAACTCACATACATTTCAAAATAAACTAGAATCTTTTTTGATATCGTGTAAACTTTATAAAAATATAACTCATAAAATATCCGTTAATTTTGTTTTATTATTTTAGTAAAGCTAGAGTTTAAAAAGTTTGAGTGAGGCTATATAGGGTGAACAGTTTTAGCGCTCCACCCAACCCCTTTTTTTCTTAAGGTGTGAAATTTGAAAAAAATCAATTATACGTGATGGCTAGTTTATTTTAAGCTTACAAAAATTTATTTTGTGCCTCGTCTTAGTAAATACAACATCCAACTTTTGATTTTCAAATAGTCCCCTTTTTTCGGTAAAGTACGGGAACTTCTATAGTCAACAACTTCTCAAATTTTGATTTATTTGAAACACGGAAACCACATAAACTTTACCCTCAATCTAATTAAAATTGATAAAATTTTCAGTCTCCTCCGAGGTAGAAACCGGAAGATTTGCCCCAAAAATTTTTAAATATTGCACTTATACGTTTCTTGACCATAGTTTTTTACGAAAACTATGACCGTGTAACAATTTACGTGGATAAGATAAGATGATCTATGGCCAAAATTTTTCGCCATATTTGCAAATAAATGAAATTAATTGACCACAGACTAAAATATGTTTACAGTCTCACATTGTTTACTCCTAGAAATCTCTCTTGGAAAAAGATTAAGAGCAAGTCACCCTGAATTAATAAATGAAGAAAATAATACATGCTTTGAAGTAAAAATATTTTCTTGGAATTATTATTATGTAACGAAATTAATACAGAACATAATTATAAATAAATACTGCCGGGTATCAATTTTATTACAAGTGCTTATACTGCACACAAAACATAGGATAACATAGCTAATACTTAAAATGTAATATTCATCATTTCTATTTGTAGAGCGTGAGCCGACAACAAAGCGAAATTTCCACGCTTCTTTTTGAAAAATTTGTCTGTCTTTTTGAGGATGTATAAAGGCGGATGAAATATTCAGTATGTGAGGTGTCCATCAAAAGTGCGGACAATGCCCTATCATATTTTGGACACTATTAAATAAATTGATGCTAAACTTACAAAGTTATTTCGTTTGGAAACTAGGCGGTTTTGAAATTTTAATTTAAAAAAAAATTGTTCTTTTAAATACATAAAAGAAGACTGAACGTTTTTGCTATTGAGCATAGAGACACTAACTTACCAGACATATTAAAATCCATATAAAAATTATGAATAATGCCAATTGATTGGCATAGAATTGGTGGTACTAAAACTCCTTTGTACTAAAGTTCTCCAAATTTCTAAACCAATGCAGATTAAGTTAGTTGTTAGGTTAACTACTTGATGAACTCGCTTCGTTTTTTCAAACATGTTTAGTCATTGGAAACAGTTTGAACACACACAAAAATGGAACAACAAATTAAATATTTTATCGATAAAAATTTAAATAAAATAAAGAATATTTCCTTATTTCCCTATTCATATTAATCCCTTTTTCATTTCTAACAAATCGACAAAAATGTGAGCACAGTTTAAAATCGTGGAGTAGAAATCTTGAATTGATTATTTATTGTATGGTCAAAGTATAACAATTAAGCACAATTTTTCGTTGTTCAATTTTTGGGTTGAAACATACAATGGTTAAATTTGCAAATTTTGAATAAGCCATGAGAATAAATTAAGTCCTATCGAGTACTTTTTATTGTAACTAATTTACCTAGTATAAATGTCATATTTTGAAAATTTTTTCTCAAATGCCGTGGATATGGAGTTTTATTTCTTCTATTTCAGGAGTTTTAGTACAAAACTTTATCCCAGAACTTTACACAAATGGTTTAACATTAATTGTCATTTTTATTGGTTTTATGTGTTTGGTAAAACAAGGGCCTTCGGTTAAAAATATTTATATACGCCCGTGAGAAAATCGAATAACTCAATTTCCAAGAATTTGAAACTCGAGTTAAGATTTTAAATTCCTTTATTACAAAACTTCCTTTTCCATATAAAGGTAGACAAAAGCATAATTGATTTCAATTCATTATGCTCATGGTCTTTTGTATTAGTAGATGTATATTCTATTCTGTATTACCTGAATTATTTATGATTTTCATCAGATAATGAGAATCAGTCACGGATAAAGTTATGTAAGAATTACGTAGTGCACATTATATCAAGGTGCTTTTTATTTATTTTAAGTTTTTTTTTTAAATGTTGGAAAAAATGTTCATGAATATTTCATAAAGTGAAAATAATATAATTATTCTGTCAGGTGACTAATTTTTGATAATTAAGTGAGAACTAAAATTAATGTAATTAAATAAATTAGTAATTAAACTAAAACAAAATACTAATCATAATCCTGTAGCAGCCTGGGCTTAAATTTGGAATTATGATGCTTTTTGAGTCTATAAGCTAATGGAATCGGTCGCGGAAATATAGTCGAAGAGATAGTCATTCACTAAATATAATAAAATTAATGATCCTAGTTCTACCTATTTTGAAAATTTGTTAAACTTAAGGTGTTTTCTAATGAATTTTTTACACTGATAATGAATTTTTTACACTGAATAAGCTGAAACGATCGCAAGATCTACATTCTGTCCGGAAGTCAGTACATATATTGCACTGTTTCGAATTGATTTCCCCAATATTACAAATATTAGCTCAATGGGATTATATTAACATTATTAGTATTTTTCTCTATTGGATACCTTGGATGAATCGTGAAGAATTAAACTTAAGTCCGGGGGCTCAGATCAAGCAAAAATGTGATGAGGTGGATACCGCGATATCTGGATGTATTTTTGTATAACAATCAAATCCTATCACAATGAACATCATACGCTTTATAGAAGAATACTTTTTCTGTATGATATAGGTAAGTTTGTGGTTTATTAGACTAAAATTTATTTTTAATGAACTGCTTATGAAATTCAAAAACAAACATATTTGGATAAATATTGTTTTTTAATTCTTAAAATTGTAGGCACATAACTGGCTCGTAGCTGTAGTATCGGTAACGAATGTACGTTGATTTGTATATTTTTGGCCTCCAATATAAATCCTTTTTGTCGAAATTTTTTTTGCTATAGTGGCTGTGTAACAATATAGCGTTATACATTTTTTTTTTACTCATCACATGTAAAGTTATAGTGATAACATTATATTATATTTAAAATCAATTTTATTTTGGGTTGTTAACAAACTTTTACGAGAAGTTAATATGAGAGAAGAAGGTCGAAAACTTCATCCAAAACACAAATTTAAAATAGTATCTTCCAAGCCCGGTCTTTCTTACATAATACGTTATAATTATAATTATTACTATTGAGATGATTATGGTAGCAGCAAAGATTAAACACTTTGTTCCATAATGAGAATAATTAGTCTCATAGAATATTATTAAAATTTTAATATTTAATAATACTTCCTACTGAGGTATACATTGTTTTTGTTTGTAAACAAAACAGTAGTGTTTGGTTTTAAACGTTTGGATCGTAAGAAAAAAACTATGTGTTTCGGAGAAATTTGTTCTATATTAAACGCTGAGTTGCATTTATAAAGATAGACGAAGAAACAAAGCACAAAAAATGATCAAAGTTCGAACAAATTGAGCCATAAGACGCATTTCAATGCTGTTTTCGGCATTCGATTCGTTAGAGCGTCGATTAATAGTTATGAAAATGATTCCAAACTTGTACAAGGAGGTTTTTGGGGCCGCTGAACACGAATATTGTAACAGAATTTGTCTCACTTCGTTACACGAGGATTTTTAGAGTCGCTGAACACGAATATCATGACAGGATTAGTTTCAGAGGTCCTGATGCAACGATATCCCCGCCGCCTCCTGGAGTTTTCGAGAAATTTGTCATATAATCAGTCCAAAATTGTTTCTCGGGGGTTTTTGGGGTCGCTCTACAAAAATATCGTGACGGAATTGGTCTCAGAGTTACCTGGTACATACCATTGTACCAGGTACCTTGATCTGCACCACCAGGTACCTTGACTCCGTCACCTCTTGATCTTTCTATAAAATTTAAATATTCCACATGTTCATTTCATCATTCATGCTAAAAATTATTTATTTTACGGAGTTTCTATAATACTCAACATTTCCTGGATTTCTGGAATCATAAACAGCAAATCAAAAAATGTGTCTAAAAAACGAACTAAAAATTAAAAATAACACCTACTTGAAAAAATGAAAATCAGATATAAACCTATGAGCATATTACTGTGATTTATTCACTACTGAAGTTCTCCCATCTCCACTTGTATACGTTACGCATTTAGTCACATTTGTTCGAAAAATATAGACTCACACACTACGTCGAATGTCAACGAGGACAGATGAGGTAGTGTTATAAATCTGTTTTATAATCGCTAGTAAACCATTTTTTGAGGGGAATGGAGATGTCTAATACAAAGTGTAAAAAAATACCGGTACCCTAAAGTTTCAAAGAAATAATGGTTTCAAGAAAAAAAAAAAATTAAGGATTCGGAAGTTGATGACTTTGAACTTGAACTTGAAATTAATTAATAAATGTTATTTTGTGTAACTTAATAATTTCAAATGCAAAAACAGCAACCCTTGTCCCTTTTTGTTTTTAATTTCGTAGATTTTTGCGGACTTTTAGATTTCGACACCAACATAATCTCGTCCGATTAAGCAAGAGAGTCGGAAATATGTATCTAAGTTAAGTTACTTACTTCATTTTTATGTTGAAATGTTTTGGATTTTAGCGGCTTTAAAGACTTTGCTTTAGAGAGTTAAAAGTTGTATTAGAATAGAGTTCATGTTAAGGAAATGTCTTTTTATGGTGTCGACTATATCATTGTAATATACTTAAAAAGAGCATCTAATAATGAGGAAATATGACGTTAGTAGTGGATTTCTGTTGCTTAAGAAGTTTTTTTTTTTTTTTAAATTGAAATGACAATTTTAATTTCTTAAATTTTAATATTAACACGTATTTTTTGTTAAATACAAAAATGTTGATAAGAATGTAAGATGTATCGTTCTATACTCTACAAGAATATTCATGACATTTCGTTATTTTTCTTTATTTATTTTATTTTGTATTCTATATTATTAACTTTCCATAGGAAAGTTCTTGTAATGGATCCGAAAATCAAAATCGAAATTTTCAACATATCTTTACGTTTAATTCGTTCGTAGAGATTTGTTCATGATATTTCGTCAATGAAAGGTGATATGCTGAACAGAATGAAAAAATCCGCGCACAAAAATTTGTGGGCAACAAGTACCGGGCATTGATCCTAGAATTTCTTTTATACAAAGCTTGTATTTAATTTCTAAGCTACATATTTTTCTGGTAATAAAATAGTTAATATTGCAGTGTTTATGGAAAGTTATTTTGGTGATTTTGGAAGACAATGGTGTGAACCATAAGGGTCGCACGCACATGAACATCTTCTTTGATTTTGAATTAAAAGGTTGGTTGCAAAGAGCATAGGATAGAGGAGAAGCAGCCCATATGAGCTAATGTAAAATCGTAGTATACGAGTTTCAGCGCCTCTACCGAGTCAGGCTTTCAAACTTAATAGTTAATAGTCACCCCCGCAAAGTAGTTAAACTTAATAGCCATACCCGCAAAGGCCGACAAACTTAATAGTTGATCGCCTCAGACTCCAGATGTCACTTATAATTATACTTCTGCTTCTTGTCTATCCTATAGTCTTTGGTTGGTTGGTTGAATGTTTGGTATCAACTTAAATCAATAAAAACAGATACAAGTTTTCTTTTAAAAGTTGTTCTAAATGCTTTTATGAATAATAAAATTTATTATTTATTTAGTGTTCTTGATTAATTATTATTAAAGACTTAATCTTGTTTATTTTGAAAGAAAGTTTTTTTGTGTATCTTATGTTACCACAAAAATCAATAGAAACTTCTTGTTTTAAAAACATATTTACCAGATTTGGTATGAACATTTTTTATCTACAGATATAACCCCACGGGAAATTATAAAAACGATAAAATTAACTGTTTAATATCTATAACAAAATCATGAATCGACGTTGGCACTAAATAGAAACTCAAGCAAATATTTATAGTAATATAGAACACTATACTTAAGTTCCCCCCTCGAATTCCAATAACCTTGGTAAATATCATTGGCTTTTTACATTCAAAATGACAATGAGAATATGGAAATTATTGAAAACAATATTTCTAACTTTTGCTTAGCACGTTTTTAAAATTTTCATATTTAACAAGTTTCAAAAATAATAACAATTCTATTGTGAAAATCGGTTTTTCTCATTAAAAACCAGGTTATTGCATAAAAATCACGTAATTGTGTGGATAAATCAAAAATCGGATGTATGATAGATGACGCAAAATGAATGAAGAAAACATGAGAATCGGTTTGGTTTAAGAGAAAATCTTTCTTAATTGATCTCAAAAAT
Source organism: Chrysoperla carnea (assembly GCF_905475395.1). Classification (NCBI taxonomy): domain Eukaryota; kingdom Metazoa; phylum Arthropoda; class Insecta; order Neuroptera; family Chrysopidae; genus Chrysoperla; species Chrysoperla carnea. The sequence goes on from NC_058339.1 coordinate 42,834,966, forward strand.
GGATATATAAATAGATTGGTCTTTCCGACAACTTGGAACTTTGTATGGATATTCAATTTGTAGATATATTCAAAACTGTTGTTTTACGTCTTCCGGTACACCTAGTTTAATATAACAGATATCGCTTTAACGAATCGAATGCCGAAAACCGCATTCAAATCCGACTTCAAACTGTTCAAATTTTTCGAATTTTAACCGTTTCCGAGTGTTTTGTTTCTGCGACTATACTCTTAGAAGAATAAATCATCAAATGATAAAATCATACACTAAGGTTGGTCATGCTTACAGCTCCAATCTTGTTATGTGTGAAATTGACAATTTATCGAATTCTTTGCTAGTAATAGTTTATTTTCTTGTTTGTCTTAAAAAAATATTTTTATCTGATTTCTCGCTTTGGTTCATGAGGCTATAATTATTGCTACACTTAGACTGGTATCTATCAAGATATGTATTCGTAAAATATAATCGCAAGAGAAAATGTTTAGCAAAATGATATTGTTAGAGCTTTTCCTTACATATAAAGATGAATAATGGAGCATGAAATAAATCAAAAAGTATTATTCATTTTAAAGGCTTGATGCGTAACCGAAATAATATATCCCATACGGTTACCATGGATCTAATTGCTCTTATAAAATGCTCGCCAGGTCATTACATTTTTTCCCCTGGAGTAAAGATAATCTACCCAATTTATCTTCCTGTGTAAGAACTAGCACCTATAATTTATTGAAATTTTCGTCAGACCACTTTATTTTCCCCGATAAATCGAGGTCATATTATAAACAAAAGATAAAAATAGATTTTAGCACACATGAAATACAACAAAATAAAATTTTATAAAAACAATAAATATTAAACCAATAGTCAATAATAAAATAATACTAAACACATTTAGTATGGGGCTTGTTTAATCATTCAGAAAATTAATTTAAACCACAATAGAATAAATGATATGATCAAAATAATAACCTTCATAAAATTATTAATAATAATAGACCAAGAACATTCGAATTTTAGAATTTAATTATAAAATATATTAAAATTTGAGTTCGCAATTTTAATTCTATCTAGGACAAGCTACTACTGTCCAGGCAGTACCAATTGAGTTTCAAAGAGTTGACTTATTTTGTAAGCGAGATTCCTTTGTTTTTAAATGAAAAAATCGATCCCAAATAGCTCCTGTACTAGAACTCTTGAGTGTAGAGTGATGTAAGCTTTTTAAATCATAATAGGTACAGGTAGGTATTTTAAGCAATAAAAATGTTGGAATTATGTTCCTTGTCGCACGATATTTGTTTGCTGGTAGGGAGTTAAAATAAGAAAACAATGATAATTTAAAGGAAAGTACAATACAATTTTTATGTTATGTCATAGTAAATATCCTAATCAAACCAAAAGTAATGTACTAGCATATTGGGTTGACTACTAATTAAGAAGTATGTCTTTTTTTACCTAATTATTTTATACAGTAAAAACTAAAAGCAGCCATAAAATTATATTTTTTAAAGAATCAAACAAGTATTTGACTTTTCAAATTAATACCTTAAATTTTGAGAAAAATATCTTGTAACTAAAAAAAGTAAGCGCGGCATTTATAATGTACCAAGGTACGAAAAGAATATAATTCCTACCGGATGCCCACGACACCTCTCAATCCTTTTTTTCATCATCGAGGAAATTGAATGTGTGGACAATAAAGAGAACGCTCATATGAACAGCTTGTGTTATCTACCCTGGTCTACGAATATACAAAATATTACGTTTATAATTCCTAGAATTGTGTTTGAACATCATAGGAACAAAAACATGTATATTTCACAAAGTTTAGGATTGATTTATATCATCTATACATTTTGTAGTTGTGTAAGAAAGTTTATTGATACGTGCTGATTAATCAACATTGTATTATTTATGATGATAGTTTGTATATGAACTAAACACAGTCAAATAATATACACAAAATATCTACATTACTATTATTATTGTTATTGTTATAATAAATACATTGTATTTTATTATTTCATATTGAATATCGGATATAACAGAATGTTTATCTCTTTAAATAAATGAATGTATTGAATGATGGAATAATTCTATGGAAACTAATTCAGACTAAAGATAATCTGTTAATAATTTTGTAGGTCCCATCTTGTAAATTGTTAGAGATAGAACAAAAATTTAAATATAAAAAATGTTCCTTATCAAAATAAACAACTTTTGTTTGAAATATTTTTTTGTAAACATCACTGTTTACTCACGAGGGCACACATAAGATGAAAATTTTTTAGTTGGTATGCATTAATATGGGATTATCAGTTATGAATGTATGACATGTATAGGTATATGTGTAATGTGATAGAGTAATCAACACTGTCTATACATGGTATTTCAACACCTAAGTCAGTCAATTGTTTATTTTAACTTGTTTAATTTAAGACGAACATTTTATGCAGGGAAAATTGGTTGGTTTTGGTTTACCAAATGTTTTTTCTTCAATTGAAGACCTATACTCCATTGTATTAATGAAATTTGCTCAAAACTAATCAGTTTTTCCGTCTAGCAATTCTAACCTGATCTCGAGAACAGTTAATTTATTTTACTTTAGCCTTAGCGTACTTACTCTCTTAAGTTTGAAATAGTGAAAATAGTGAATAGTCACTACAAAATAGTAATTTGTTATACTTTTAAGTATGTCGTTTTTAGAGAGTAACTCTTACAACTTTCTCCAGTTGCTTTGAGAAGTAATAAGTATATTCTGCTTTTCGTTATACTCCCTGCAAAAGAATGAATTATATGTTCCCCTTTTTAAAATCTTGATTGTAGAATAGTTACAAATTGTACCTGCATTCGTTTCAGTCTGCTGAAGGTAACGAAATATATATATATATATTTCGATGTCAAAATGCTGTCAGAAAATGATGTCAAATTCTTTCACACAGTTTAGGCTTTTATTTGCGTGATTTTACATTCTGACGCCTACATTAGGCATGTATCCTCAAATCATTTTATTTCTTCAATCGACGTTCGTTATCGAGCCAAAACATAAATATGAACACACGAAAATATGAAGGATTTTAAAGTTAAAATAGAAAGAGGGGAAACTAGCACGTGTTGACGTCATAACTTGCGACTGCCATAGATACTACACGTCAAAAGTTGTTTTGCAAGAAAGAGATAGACAAAATTATTTAATGTGCTTATGTGTTTCATGTTCATCAATCGATTTCAATTTTTATTTCAAATCTTGTCAACCATTCTTAGGTATACATGTTCAAATTTTAACGAAAGATACATTGAAATCGACATCAGGATAGAGACCTTTTATTAATTAATAAAATAAATTCTCGAGAGTCAAAGAGTCTTATACTATATTGGGAAAGGTAGTATACATTTTTAGTAAAAGATTGTTTTGTTTTCTCGGCGATAAATTAATTGTTTTTATAGACAATGTTTTGAAGAAAAATGCTTTATTTTAATTTTACTTTTTCATTAAAGAAAATTCCTTGTAGAGTATAAAAATTGTTTTTGATAGAGTATCTTTTTCATTAAACATCCCCTATACCTATAAATTTTTTTCTCTTGTGTAAATGATAGTGTTTTTGTGTCACACTTCACTGTTTTCAGTTTGTTTGTTTACCACTAGTACCTAGCTGATATGTTACAAATTTTGTTTTCCATTATCTCTATTCTGTTTATTTTTGATGTAAACAAAAAGATAATCAATGGATTAAAAAAGTTTGCTAATACGTATATATAAATATTTGTGTGTTTTCCTGTAGATTCCGTCAATAAATAAGTATAAATTTATTCGTTAAATTAATTAAATGAAAATTGACGTAGGTAAACAGATCACCAATACAACAACTTCAATCAATTAAGCTACGAAAAATTCTGCTATCACGCTAATTCAATTTAAATACTCACGAGTTAATTTCACCAAACGATTTTCATAACAATTGTTTCTAAATAAATTAGTGCCTTTTTAAAAGGCATAATACTTGGCCTTTTTAGTAGAAAACAACCCGACGCTTTTTTCTAGACTAGACTGCCTTACCTGTAAATTTTGCAACCACCCTCCCCATGCATTCTCTCTTTCTGCCGTAGAAACATAGAAGCGTTTGATGGATCCGATTTTGTTCTGCCGAACAAATTGTTTACTTAACATAATTAAAAATAATTTTTTATTGCTCCCTTAATACAATTTAGTGATATAAGCTGGTTGTATTGATTTACGTTCAAAATTTTGAGGCCAGAATAATCGCCCGTAAAATAATCAAAAGTTTGCTTTGTGTTGTAATTTGGGTTTAGTTTACCACAAAGAATTTGAAAGAATACATAATGAGATATGGAATCATATTAATAATCTAGAGTTTTTAAATATTTTGGAAAAGATTGAAGATGAAAATTCTTTCCAACAATTTTGGACAACGTAAGTCTAAGTAATTTTGATATAGTAATTAGTGATATAGTAATCAAATCAAATCTTACTATTTCTAGCCATTGGTTATAGCCTTGAAGACCGCGGAGTACCGGAATTTAAGAACATGGATAGTTAAACATGAAACTAAGGAAAAGAAATGTCTTTTTAAGTGGGTCAAAATTACTCCTAAAAATTGCAACAAATGCGAATTAAGTATATTTTTTTCTTTATTGATTTTTCATAGAGAAATCTGTCTTTATGGTATGAATTTACTAATAATATAAAAATTTTAAACTAAATATTTAAAGAATATCATGAAATCCTGATCGATTCGTTTGTGTCCTAGAACTACTAAATGAATAATGAAACGATTTTTTTTCTTTTTGAATGAGAGTGACTGCTCTTAGCTATTTTTCAAAATATAAAATTTACAAAGAACAAAAATTATTAGCGTTTTTAGTTAAAATTGTACATTTTTTAGATTTGTCACCAAAAGAGATCACGCTGTATGTTAATGATATCACAGCTACAGAAACAGTCCCTGAGGGCCCAATTTATATTTGATTGATTGATCATTAATATTTGATGATTGATAAAAAAAATATCCGTAATGTTTAACTTAATTTCAATCAAAGGATCGTCTTACAATAAAATAATCTATTCAGCGCTAAATATGGTTGAAAAGATGATATGACAGATTCAAATGAAACATTTTTTAGTTTGCATACATTTCAACCTACTATAGACAAAAATCATATTCAGTCATATTACTCACTGAAGACATCTGAAGAAGTATCCAACTTTCTTTCCACAAAAAAAGTTAGGCAAGAAACTAACTGTTCCCTATATTTCTTCTAGTGATGAGCTAGACCAAGATCAAGACCAAGACTGTATGCTAGTATGCTAGACAGAAGCAGTTAATTACAAAAGTACAAAAGAACCAAGACCAATGTGTAAGACACAGAGCAAAGTTCAAGCCTAAATGTGTAAGAAGGCTTTTTAGTGTTTTAAAGTACAAAATTTGGCTTGAAATGTTCATTTACTTACAAGTTGACTATTGTTTTTTGTAGTTTAATTTAGATTTCACAACTTGATGTACCTCGGATCAAAGAACGTGCTGTATCACAAACGCACTAAATTTTACTCTAATATTAACAAGTTAAAGAGATCAACTTCAGGTATAATCAATGAGAGTTTATTGTAGAAAAAATAATTTACCATGGTTAACACCATGGTAAATTATGTTCTTCTACTATGGTTAGCGCTGTTTTATCGATGGCTGTTTAATATTTAGTTGAGCATAACAGTAAGGAATAACCATTTCTATTGTGATAAAAAAAATTGGCTTTAAAAACAAATAAATATAAACTTTGATTCCAAGTAATAAATACATCTTATTATGCCCTTATGCTGTTATTATACCATGTATATATGAAATATATTATATCATGTATATATGAAATATACATAGTATATTAAGTTTAGTCCCAAGTTTTTAACGCTCAAAAATATTGATGCTATCAACAAAATTTTGGTATAGATGGTCATAGAATCATCTAATTAGTCCATTTCCGGTTGTCTGTCTGTATGTCTGTCCGTCTGTCATCACGATTACTCAAAAACGAAAAGAGATATTAAGCTGAAATTTTTCTAGCGTGCTAAAAACGTAAAAAGTGAGGTCAAGTTCGTAAATGAGCAACATAGGTCAATTGGGTCTTGGGTCTGTAAGACCCAGCTAGTAAACCATTAGAGATAGAACAAAAGTTTAAATGTAAAAAATGTACCTTATAAAAAAATTTAAAAAAAAAACGTTTTAAACGTTTTTTAGTAAACATCACTGTTTACCCGTGAGACCGCAAGTTATGTGCAAATTTTATGGTATGTATTTTATGGCTATATCAGTTTTATATCTGTGACATGTATGTATGTGTTTTGTGATAGAGTAATGAACACTGTCTATACATGGTATTTCAACAATTCACTCAGTCAATTGTTTGTTTTCACTTGTATTATATTAAATTATAAATGGCAAACAAACATATTTTTGAAAGCTAAGTATTGTTATGTATTGTTTTATATTTTACATAGAATAAATAATATTTTTGACATTTATTTTTATATGTACTTGAAAATTTATTATATAAATTTTCGGGTTCAACAAACTGTTTATGAAACACGAGAATGACGAGAGCTTTAAAAGAATAACATTTTTATTTATATTCCATATATATTTTAGAAAAAATTCATTGGAAGAATCATTCATGATGACAAACTTATACCATCGAGACAATAGGCCGCCACCTATACAGTATTGTTGTTATAACAAATGATGTGTATTACCTGAGAATGTAACAAATATAAAAACCGTCATATCTAATGACACGCTAGCGTGACAATCATATATAATGGTTTTCTTTCTCATGTCGGTGGCATAATAGTACACTTTGAAAATGTAAAATTTGTCTTTTTACTATTAATTGTTATTGCTACAAAGTTAACAGCTGCAGCGTATGATGTACTTGTGGGAGAGACTTTTCAGATTTGAGTTAAGGTTTTAACAGTTTTGTGAAAATTTACAATGATTAATATGATTTTTACTTATATTTTATTTGTTTTTTCATCGACAGAAAAAAGAATTCGACAGAAGACTAAAAACCTACACTTATGCTCAGGAAATAAATGCTTCCCGTCAATTCCACCATTTCTTTATAGTTTGTGTTTTCGAATTCAGTTAGTTATGTAATAAAGCGCGCTATTGCCTTTGAAAGTAAATAAATATGAAAATAGTAAATAAATATAAAAGCAATAAAAGCAGTTATTTTCTTAGAATACTTTATTTTAGAGTATAACAATTTTAAAATAATTGTGGAATACAAAAATGAAAAGTAGAATTATTTTCGGGGGTTAAAAATTAAAAAATTGGCGATGATCTTCAAAATCGATTCAGTTTGGAAAAGACATGACGTATAATTTTAATATATAAATAGGTAATTACTATGGAAATGAATGGTCAAATAAACCTGGCTCAATTCATTTTGAAAATTGAAATTGTAAAATAATTAGGTAATTCAAAACAATAATTGAAAAGAACAAACTCAACTCAAATATTTTAATTTCAATTATAATATTTAAAAAAAATTGTCCCAAAAACTGATAGCTCTCTAAGTATCTTTTTCATCTCATCTGATGTCCTTGACCATTACTTTGATAATGATTTAAGAAGTAGTGTTATAAGTTTAAAGTGTTTGTCTGTGCGTCTGTATGTTTCTCAGTGGTATTGTAGCTCCTAAATGTTCGAACCGCCTTGATTGAGAACATTTTATAGCTAAGTTTCCAAAAAACGGTTTACAAGGAATAAATCTCATTTGTCGCGGGTTTTTTAAATTTTGTAAATTTCACTTGTTAAAGTTGAAAGAACCCAGCGATGTAGGCGGGTAACTGCTAGCAGTGGTATAAAATGTAATACTAGACTTATGTAAAATAATGATTGTGTGGATAGACCACAACGTTACAACATTTATAATTGATGATGGTTTTTAAAATAAAGTACCAACTGTACATACAGGGCCGGATTTAAATTTCTGCCGCCCTGGGGCACTTTAGAAAATGCCGCCCTATGACTGAAATTTTATTTTAATAGTTTTGATTTCTTATTTAAAAAAAATTAGAATAACTAATTAATTGCAGAAAATTCATTATGTATTACATATTATTATTACTGTTCTTTTAAATTATAATTAATTAGTATTATTTGATAATTCTCCAATTTTAGGAAAATTCATTGATCAATTAAAGTTTCAGTTATCAAAAAGACATACATAATTTGAAAATATTTTTAATTCTTCAAAAAAACTATATTAATTTATCAATTCCAGAAAATAAAAATATCAAATTTTATTTTTGCAAACCTTTATGGAAATAAATTAATTAAACTATTTTAATAGTTTTCACTTAAATTTCCTATATTATAATAAACAAAATTTTGATTTGATACATAATGCATAAATTATATTTCTTGAAAAATAAAATGTTTATTTAAAAGAATTAGTTAATTATATATTGTATAGAAAATATTTTCTCACATTCCAAATTTTGCCGCCCTAGAAAATTTGCCGCCCTGGGCACTAGCCCCGACTGTCCCTAGTGTAAATCCACCACTGTAGTACATACATATTACTTAACATACTTTGTTTTAATAACAATTAATATTGTTGTTTGTTGCTATTTGAACTTTTATTTTTTATAATCTATACATAATAAGATTAATGTTAAGTTTTAATGTTCCTTATAAAAAAATAAACAACTTTTGTTAGAAAATTTTTTACGTAAACATCACTGTCAACGTCAAATTAAATAGTACATATTAAATTGGAATATCAGTTATGTGTGTATGTGACATGTATGCATGGTGTATATCTAACAGGGGCATCCTTTCTTTACTTAAATAACGTTAAAAAAAACTATTGCGTAATCAACACTGTCTGTACATGGTATTTCAACTATTAACTCAATCAATTGTATGTTTTCACTTGTTATAGTCGTATTTAAACTGCTTTGTGTAAAGTTGATTTTACTTACGATTACAAATTCAAAGAGATAAAATTTCAGCAATGATAGAGCAAAATAAACGCAAAAGTTGAACCATTCTAAGTGGTATTACTATAACAGTACATGTAATTCACATATAATGTTATAACAGTTAGAATCGTGCACTTTTTGTGACACTGAGGTACTTTTGAATCATTTTTTAGATGACATAAAACGTAAGATATCTAATGTTGTAATTCTAAATTTTAATTGACAATCATTGTTCTCATTATAAGCCAATAACAAACAAATCAATTTTTGAAAATACTTTATATAAAGGTACAAGTATCAAAAAAAAAAAATTTATTTATTTTTAGATACAATTCATTATTGTTAAAATAAGCTTAATGTTAACTTTAGCATAAGACCTAAGGGAATTGTAAATTGTACTCGTAAAAAAATCCCATATGACTTGGCTTAGAAAATATATATACGTTTAATCTTATATTAAATATAAAAAATTATTTTTTCATTTCAACTCCAAGGGCATATCGTCTGAATCTGTATGAACGTTAAGTAAATACGTTCGATTTATTGATTATAACCAATCATAATACTTTTTAAATGTGCAATAAACGATATCAATTTTTTATTGGGTCATCAAATTACCCTTATTAAAAAAGAAAACTTACAAAAAAATTTATCACAAAAATTTTGATCAACTCGTTTAAAAACGAAACCATATAACATCTAACCAAGATTATAGATTATTCCCATAAACTGTATAAATATTTTACCCTAGGAACTTATTAATGTTAAATTATTACTTCATCATTATTATTGTTAAAATAATAAATAGTTATTTACGGTATTAGTGAGATTATTTACAGCATTATTATCGTACGAGTGCGAAATGTGCAATACTAGTGCGTAGCACGAGTTTGGCAATTGTAGAAGCATGTTAATAATGCATTTTCACACGTATATCGTACAAAACATTAACTATGCCTCTAAAATGTGAAAATAAACGATAGTAATTATTTAAAATTTGTCTCGGCTTTTGAAAAGATGGAATAAAGAGTGAAGTGCAGTAGGTAATGATCTATTTTATCCTCGCATACTGAGTGAGAAAAGTAGTTCTTTCTTCACGGGCGTGGATAAATTGTATTACCTAGTAATCAAAATATTTTGGACCAGAGTACATACGTAAATCGAAGAGGGGTGACCCAAAAGTTTTGACACTAGATTTTCTGATTCAATCATTCAATAGGGAATGTTTAGAGACCTTAAAACTGATTTAGCATATTGGTTCAAATTTGATGATTTTGATGTCGTTGGACATTCCTGAGATTTATCTGTAAACCCTTATCAAAGTACATGTTACGATTGATAGAAAAAAAGTGTTCAAAGTCAAAATTTTTTACTTATGTTAATCTATACTTTTGTTAATAAATTATTTGTTTATAAGGTTAGTGTATCACGCCAAATTTTTCTGCAAAAAACGTTTTTTTCCTTTTTCTATTACTTTTAAAGTCATAAGTTAGGAGTAAATAAAAACTACTTGAGAATAATAAAAATGTTAGGAAGTTTACTAGGATCGAAAGTGCTGATAATATCAATACTTCAAAAGTTAGTCAAAAAGAAATCACACTCTTTTGACATCAGGACTATTATTATTCATACTTTTTACTAACGGAAATAGAAATAATTGTAATATTTCATTGATGTATTCCGGAAATTTCCTAAAATTAAGGCAAATTAGAATATAAAACAATTGATATTGCCACTGTCTCCTTCGATAATTTTTGAACACAATATTATTGATAAAAAACATTTAAAAATTAAAATAATGATTGAGTTTATGAACTATATATTGTTTCTATTCAAATTCGTACGAAAAACGTCAAACTTTAAATCCCAACTCTAAAAACAAATATATAAGGGTACGATTGAAGAAAACCCGGAGGCTATTGTACCCAAAATATTGGAAGTTAGTTAAATGGTGAGGTTATTTATGCATGATAGTTAAAATAGGTATGGCTAAGATAATAAAATCAATAGTTATACAAATCATTGATTTTCATATATGAAAAACGTAATTATTTTTATAAAATTAATTAAAAAAAAGAAAAAAAGTGGTTCTCAGCAAAAATGTACAAAGAATTCATCTACAGAAAAAAAAAGAATACTGCCTATTCATTTATGAATTTGTTATTGAACAATTTTAGTCAAAAGGGAGTTATTTTTTTTCATCAACTTCAATGTATGTTTTCCATTCTTATTTTACATTTCAATAACTGTAAAGGATGTATAATATTCTTCTTTACATAAACAAATCACAACGAAAACATGACCAAATGCACCGCATCTTTCAAAAGCATTTTATATGTATACTCAATGTCACAAAAAATGCTCGTTTTAAAACATTCTAAGTGTTACTATTATAACATAACATATGATGCGTACGCTTAGAATGGTTTTAACTGTGGCACTTTTTCTGACAGTGAGTGTACATATTCCGAATTGAAAAAATTAAAATATGCATCTTATGTGCAGCAACCAGTGCAGTGTTTAGGTTTGATTAGATTATATTGGCTGTCCACGAAAAATACACTTAGGCTAAAGAGCCCAATGTGATAACATATATGTGATTTGCCACCTTTACCGCGGATAATTTCATTTATCAGCTTCTCAATTATTTTGAAAGACTGAGTACCCTTCATACATATACCAGGCACTACACCAAAATTATAAATGAAATTTTAAAATTATAATTTTATCGTTAATGCTAGGTACATTTTTGGTGGAGATCCCTCTTTTGGGGGTGGTCTGGAATTCTTCTGTCTGTAGTTATTTGGGATATTCTGTATATTTGAGTGAACATAAATATTTGTTTTCTAAAAATTTCACAGAATTTTTTTTAAATTTAGTTTGGGTCCATTTTATTAAATAAAATTGTATGTCAGTAATGTGAGTATGAATGAAAATGATTGACATATTTTATAAATAGCAGTAATAGTATCTCTCTACAGTCATAGAAAGTTTGTGAAACACTGAAATCCGTGACTTGAATATTTAACAAGTCGAATAAACAGAAATGAATAATTTATCACAGAAAAATACTTTTTTTCATCTTGTTGTTATTTGTTACACGAATTTTAAAATAATATTATTATCCTTGTTTATGCAAAAAGGATTTTTCATTTGTGTTTTAAATAATTAAGCACAAGTGTTTGTTTTTTTTTTTTTTTTTTAATTTTACATTGATGCTTTTACACATTTTTACTAAATGAATTAGGTAAAAGGAAACCTGTATATAAGCTTTGATTAGTTATTTATATAAAAATTTGTTCATGAAATATTTAAATTCTCGCCTCTGCAAAATTATTTTTACACAACGAAATACCATAAAAAATATATTAAATGAGTTTAAAAGCATTTATTTCATCAACCAAAAAGTAGAAACCTAATGCATACATTAATATATGAGCATTGATAGTTGTTCTGAACCTTTGGCACAGTACCTTTTGGGTGATATGACATCCATTCCAGATCAATGCTCCGAACTAATAAAAAGCAGTGAAATTTTCAATTTTCATATATTAATGTATACGTTAATAATTAATGTATTTGTAAAAGTTCGAAACAAATTATTTGATCTGTGTTATTTGTATATCAAATATTTCACTTAAAAATAAGAATACTTGAATAAAGTTAAGACAATATAACTATTTTATCAAGAGATCACAAAATTTATCTAATGTATTACATTTTATATTTGCCTATAAATATTTAATGATATAAAAACAATTTAAATCTTTTTATTATATTTTTTTTTATTTGTACATTTGATTTATATAGATTTACCGAAAAATAAATAAAAATTTATATATGTACTTACGAGTGCCATCAAAACGTGTTGCTATTGTATCGAGAAATGTATTCTGTGGAGCTAAAAGTCCTTTTCGTGCAGGCATCGGGAACGTTGTTCAAATAAATGTTGTACCTGCAACAAGTTGATAATTTATACATACTATTAACATTTTGTATCGTATTTAACCAATATTATAGACAGTAATCTAAACATGTACATCTACACTAATATTATAAAGAGGAAACATTTGATTTTTTGTTTGTTTGGTTTGTTTGTAATGAATAAACTAAAAAATTACGGACTATAAAAGTTATTAAACCAACATAAAGCCAAATTAACAGCCAATAACTTTTAATCTATTTAAAAAAGATTAGGGTTCCGTACCATAAAATTAAAACCTATCAAATTGAGAACAAAAGAGGGCGTAAGTGAGGACCGTGGAAATGAAGCCTATAACGCAGTAGTCATTGTTTTTAAAGTTGAAATTGCTCAGCGAAATATTGAATTTATATTTAATATAAGATGTTAACAACTATTACATTTTGAAGCGCGGAATAAAATATTGTTGAAATGTTGTTTAACAATCTTTAGGACTTCTAAATTTTGTTGTATGTTCAGATTCCTACACAACCGACTCGATTTTCGGCTAATTTAATGCCAAGGGCTTTTGGTTGACTTTATTGTTCTGTTTAAGTAAATAATAATGAACTAAAGACAGGCAAGGCAAAACGACCGTTTAAGAAGAAAACTGAAAATCAGCTACCTAAGAGAAAGAAAAGAAAACCGACACCAAAAGAAAAAATTTTCCAAAACAAATTAATATGCACTAAAAAGTAAAAAAAATAACGATAATATGTATAATGAAGTTAAAATTATTGTTATTTTTGAAGTGTTAGCCAAGCTAATAATGTAGTGAACTGTTCTGTCAGAGTTGTTTCCCTGGCTAACACCGAATCAAAAAATAACAATAATTTTAACTACATTATATTATCGTTATTTTTTACTTTTAAGTGCATATTAATTTGTTTGGAAAAGTTTTTCTTTTGAAGTCGTTTTTTTTTTTTTTTTGTTAAAAGCTTTTTTTTATTTACTCGACGACTATTTCTCGAAGATACTCGTTTGTGTCAAGAACCAGCCTGCATATAAAACCTGTAACATATTTTTATATTAAAATAAAAAATGGTTTACGAGTCAAATAGTAGGTATTTTGTATGCATAAATCCTAATATCAATTGAAATGTGAAAAAAATGTTCCAGAGAGAAAATCTGACCGTACATTATTTAATGTTAATATGTCTGTTACACAACCTTTTTTTCTTTACTGTCTGATATCGTAATCTGGTATTAAATAACATTTTATTTATTTTTTTTTTACCAAAACCGATTTTTTTCTCCTTTTCGTTACATAAAAATCATTTTAACACATTGAATAACTTTCAAGTTACCTGCTTAAAAAATTTATATGTTTTCAGTGTTTTTTCACATACTTATTTAACCTCCATGTACTTAGTAAAATTCCGTTTCAGGTGATTTTGTTCGATGTTGGATATTTCACGAATGTTTTTATACATGTATATGAAATATACCAAGGTATACTAAGTTTAGTCCCAAGTTTGTAATGCTTAAAAATATTGATGCTATGAAACAAATTTTGGTATAGGTGGTCATAGAATCACCTAATTAGTCCATTTCCTGTCGTCTTCCCGTTTTTCATCAAGATTACTCAAAAACGAAAAGAAATATCAAGCTGAAATTTTTATAACGTAAAACGTGAGTTCGAGTTTGTAAATGAGCAACATTGGTCAATTAGGTCTTGGGTCCGTAGGACCCATTTTGTAAACCGTTAGAGATACAACAAAAGTTTAAATGTAAAAAATGTTTCTTATAAAAAAATAAATAATTTTTTTGAAACATTTTTTCGTAAACATCACTGTTTACCCGTGAAAGCGAAAGAAATGCGCAAATCGTTTAGTAAGGAAAAATGTATAGAATCTCTTTATACTTTTTGTAATAAATGGATTGAACTTTTTTCTCTCTTCTTTCCTCTTCTCTTGTCTGACTTTTATCGAAAATTTTAATATCAATTATAGTTTTTGGGATATCTATGTACTAAAATATGCATTTCTGGAGTAAAACAACCTTTTATGGATGGACCTTTTATGGTTTTATGGATAATTTGACTATGGTTTTATGAAGTATAAAAATGAAATAAATTCTCCAATAAAATGTTTTTTTTAATTTGTGTTCCAAATTTTTGTGAGATAGTTTTAACAAAATGGCTGGACTATAAATTTACAAAGTACAACATTACGAAAATAAATGTATTCTTTGATTGATTTTTATAAAGATCTTCAAAGTTAAATTCTGTATTCACTTTGAATTTTCTAATTAACGTATGTATAAACATTGCTCAGACAAAGTAATCCCTAATGTATTTCAATTTTACAAAAGGTAAACGCCATTCAATTAAAATTTGTGTAGAGAGAAATTTAGTTTTTTGTTTTATATCTTTCATGCTATTTTAAATTTAATTAATGTAAATGGATTTTAAAATGGCATTATTTTTTAATCCAGTTAAATAAGATCAAAAAGGAAAGATTTTATCGATTATTATATAAAAAAAATACGTATTCTGTGAAGAATCATCTAAGCGGAATAATAACCAAGTAATAACTGGGTTTATTTCCATTCGAATGAGACAGACACGTTGTCAAAAAAAATGTTACCACTTAAATGCAAATTTTTAGAACATAATAATAAAAATTATTACTCTAATGTTACGTTCTGAAAATACATGCCTGCCCATTAAACTGGTTGCATGTTATGGTACAAAATATCTCCTATTTATGTGGTAATATCTAACTGAACAACCCTGTAGATATATTTACACTATATACCTACCCTATACCCTTTACGCAATACCCTCTAGACTATACCCTGTAGGTATATGTAGGTATATGAACTATGCGTTTCCAAAAATGACTTTGTTAGGTGTTATTTTTACTTTTAACCTTTTAACACTTTTTTTACTGGCAGTAAAAAATTCAAATTAATTTATAGTGTTATAAATAATCGAATAAAAAGTTTAACTGGACAAATGTATAAATTTTTATAACTTTAATAAAATTTGTTACATCTGATTTCTTTATTTTAAAAAGATTCTTTTAAAAGATTTATAATAAAAAAATTCAAGAAGGTAGTAAAATATTTACGTATTTTTTCTATCTGTAAGATTATTATCATTAATTTATATGTCTGCAACAAGACACTAATTTGTAATTGTAATTTATTTGAATAATTATTCCATTGGTAAGGCATTTTCATTTATCTGATTATAGTTACTACTTAAGCATGTAATCCATCTTATTGTTTTGTCAAAGGACTACATATCTCTTTAAGACTTGAGCAAACAATATTTAACATTAATTAGATTATTGAATATGATGTGTCTTATGTTGTTACTGTGTGTAATTATTCAATCACAAAAATCCATAATTATAATACAGGGGGAGACAGTGGAAATTTTCAAGTTAATTGAATCTCGAGATTGAAAATGTGAAAATTATTGATTTCTTATTTCAAATTTACCTCATGCTATATTAGATTTTAATGTTCCTATTTTTATATTGGATTTTCAAAACTTCAAATTTGAAACCCTGTTTAGTATAATCTTTTCTTTTACCTCTTTATTGAAAATTTTTCTTTTTGCAGAGTCTACTTCCAAGAAAAACGGAGAATTACCTTCGTTAACATCGACGGTAACATCGACGATCAACCCATAACGACGACAAATTTAAATATTCATCGTTATTTTTTTTAATTAAACGAAAACAAATTTTAAATGCGATATTTTTTATGGAGCTGAGTTTATTCGCCTCATTTTAAATACTTAAACAGTAAATTGGAAAATAAATTTCCAGTTACAGACTTTTAGTGCAAATATCTTATTTTACGTGTTTAAATAAATGGATAAAGAAACCTTATCCATATCGTGTTAACAGCGCCCTTATTAAAGGCTACGAAAAACCTCTGAAACTCGGAGGTTAATGAAAAATGACTTTATCACTTTTAAAAGACAGATCAATGGTTTCTTAGCCTCAGAAAATAAATTATATTACAATACTAAGAACTCCACTCCACATAAATTTTCCAATTCCACAATTCCAAACAAATGTAAATACTGGAGGGGTGAAACCACCTTATATTTATTTTCGTTAAGAACTAGTTTTTCCACTTTTTACCATTTTTGTTGCTTTAACCTGAGAATGTTGAAACAGGAAATCTATGGCGGGATGGTTGGGTATAAAACTCTTTACTGACTCACTAAAACTTCTTTTAGATGGCTTATTTTTTTATTTACACTATTTTCTTAAATTAAGAAAGGATCTAGGGCGCCTAGGTGACAATATATCGAGCTATAGGACTAAAATGAACTATTCAAAAAATAAAAGCAGGAAAGGTTAGATGAAAAAGATCCCTGGTTTCTGTGATCCATATTAAAGTTAGAACATTTATTTTTCGAGAGAATCTCACTTTATCAAAGCGTTGAACAATGCATTAACACTTATGGCAATGAAAGAGCTATCTGGAATTTTACGAGATATGAGTTCGTCAGTTTGTTCATTTTTCCAAATATTTAGGACTTCCGGCATTTTGATTGATTTAAGTTGATCTAAGCGTTGATACTAGGGATACGTATTTTTTAACACTTGAATGAGTTGCAGCACTAAAGGAAATTATTTAACATAGAAAAAAAGTAAAAGTACTTCAATTTCAATATCAAAATTTCATTTTCATTATTCATATCAATTACATCAGACCACACCTAATTTTATTACATATTCTTGATTAACTAAGATATGTGGGTGATATTATTAATATTATTTATCAATCAATTTAGTATATATATATATATATATATTCATTTATTACATAATATTAATTGAATTCATCAAGAAATATTATTAATTAAAATATAATATCTAATAAATAAAATAATATACCTAATAAATTGGATATTATCAATCATAATATTTATTATTTCATTAATAATAACTTTTCTGTGAAAATTTTCACATTATCAACAACTACTTCTTTTTTTCAATGTTTATTTATTTTGTTGATTAATAGTGCCTAAGTATTTTTAGTCATATTTCCCTCGAAAATGTAAACTTATACACTCTATCGAATGTCATCGAGGACAGATAAGGTTATAAATCCGTTTGGTAGCCTCTGGACATGTAAAGTGTTTTGGGAATGGCGAGTGTATATCTGTTTTGTTTTCCTGCTGCCATTGCGCACCTACAGGAGCCGCCTTTAGTTGAGATGAATTTCGGTACGTAAAATTATTTACTAGACACCTCAATATTAAATCGGAAGTTTGAAATGCTATGCACAGTGCCTCGAGATTTAACTACGGGTGGAAAATTCTCTTTTCGCACCTCACGCAAGGAAAAATCATGGAAAATCTAAAACCCCATTGCAAATAAAATTAGTGCCCAATTTATGAATGAGAGGTCCATAGGTACAAGCGGAGAGGGGGAGGGGGCTCTATAAAAAAAACTTCGTCAGTTAGAAAATAAATTTAAGGCAAGTTTAGACTTCTTAGAATTATTTATACCTTACTTTGACCTTTAATGATGAATTTTGTCATAACTTCATGAATATAGACGAAAAATAAGAATGAAATTTTTCGATATCTTCCTTGGTTTTCGAAATATCGAAAGCTAAATAACTAAACAAAATTTTGAAAATTACTCTAGATATCGAAAATTTTATGCTTATTTTATCAAGTTATAACATAATTCACCATCAAAATAAAGGTTTGTGAAGATGGCACCCCCATGACCGAATTTTACGTTCTTTGTGAGCTTAATCGTTTGACCATCGTAGGACCACTTTTGACCACCCTCAATTTTCGTTTGACCACCCTCCGTTCGGAAAATATTCACGATTCAAAATTTTATTTCTCGTAGCCTCCACCATAACCAGCATAGGGAAAATAACATGGTAGCACCCCCATGAACGAAATTTAATTTAATTGTGAGCTCAATCGATTCTAAATCGTAGGACCACTTTTGACCACTCACAATTTTCGTTTGACCACCCTTCGTTCGAAAAATATTTAGAAAAAACAATTTTTTTTTTAACGAAAAACAAAAAAGGCTGGATTCTAATGAATTACTACAAATTCTGGGGTGTTTTTGTGCTCAATCGTTGGAGAATCGTAGGACCACCTGGGAATATTAACAAAAAACGTTAGACCACCCTCCGTTCAAAAAATATTTAGAAAAAACAAATTTTTTTTTAACGAAAAAACGTTCCCTCCACCATCCAAAGATTGTAATAACGACAAAAACAAAAAAATCGATTTTCTACTAAAGGAGTGAAAAATTTATAGATATTTTCATCCAAATCCATTCAAAATCGTAGGACCACTTTTGGCCACCCACAATTTTCGTTTGACCACCCTCAGTTCGAAAAATATTTACAAAAAACGAATTTTTTTTTAACGAAAAAAAATGAAAAATGAATTTTTATATGAGCAGCAGGAATTCTGGGGTGTTTTTGATGTCAATTGTTAGCGAATCGTAGGACCACCCCAAAATATTCACAATTTTCGTTTGACCACCCTTCGTTCGAAAAATATTTAGAAAAAATAATTTTTGTTTTAACGAAAAACAAAAAAGGCTGGATTCTAATGAATTACTACAAATTCTGGGGTGTTTTTGTGCTCAATCGTTGGAGAATCGTAGGACCACCTGGGAATATTAACAAAAAACGTTAGACCACCCTCCGTTCGAAAAATATTTAGAAAAAACAAATTTTTTTTTAACGAAAAAACGTTCCCTCCACCATCCAAAGATTGTAATAACGACAAAAACAAAAAAATCGATTTTCTACTAAAGGAGTGAAAAATTTATAGATTTTTTCATCCAAATCCATTCAAAATCGTAGGACCACTTTTGACCACCCTCAATTTTCGTTTGACCACCCTCCGTTCGAAAAATATTTACAAAAAACGAATTTTTTTTAACGAAAAAAAATGAAAAATGAATTTTTATATAAGCAGCAGGAATTCTGGGGTGTTTTTGATGTCAATTGTTAGCGAATCGTAGGACCACCCCAAAATATTCACAATTTTCGTTTGACCACCCTTCGTTCGAAAAATATTTAGAAAAAACAATTTTTTTTTAACGAAAAACAAAAAAGGCTGGATTCTAATGAATTACTACAAATTCTGGGGTGTTTTTGTGCTCAATCGTTGGAGAATCGTAGGACCACCTGCGAATATTAACAAAAAACGTTAGACCACCCTCCGTTCGAAAAATATTTAGAAAAAACAAATTTTTTTTTAACGAAAAAACGTTCCCTCCACCATCCAAAGATTGTAATAACGACAAAAACAAAAAAATCGATTTTCTACTAAAGGAGTGAAAAATTTATAGATTTTTTCATCCAAATCCATTCAAAATCGTAGGACCACTTTTGACCACCCACAATTTTTGTTTGACCACCCGCAGTTCGAAAAATATTTACAAAAAACGAATTTTTTTTTAACGAAAAAAAATGAAAAATGAATTTTTATATAAGCAGCAGGAATTCTGGGGTGTTTTTGATGTCAATTGTTCGCGAATCGCAGGACCACCCCAAAATATTCACAAAAATCGTTTGACCACCTTTTGTTCGAAAAATAATTAGAAAAAACAATTTTTTTTAACGAAAAACGAATATCAGTGTTGCACTATATTTCTAATAAATTAGAGAAGTTTAAAAAATCGAACACATTTATCAAGTTCCAGTATTAAAAAATTTAAAAACTTTTAAAGTATTTGCTAGAAAACCGTACACCACTATGTTAAGTGTACGCACAATAAATTAAAATTTTATTAAGTTTTTTAACATTTGTGCAATAATAGGCAAAAAAATGAAAATTTGTTCAACAAAGAAATTTTTATTTAAACATAGACATCAAAACAAAATTTGAAATCAGAAAATGACAAATCTAAAACACATTCTCAAAATCCGCTTTTAAAATAAGATTTAGACATTTATTTAAAATTTTAAATAAGAACGCTAACTAACAGAATAACATTTCAGAAAAAAAAAAAACGTTGTTTTGGCAACAAAGGATCTAATTTGATTCTATTAGTCTTAAAAACTCATAATCTTAGATTCATTTGGAATAGGCCTATTGGGGATACCACATTAAAAAAAAGTCTACCTCGAAGGTGGAGTGGAAATGACTAACAAAGTGGAACCTTCTTTTTAAAATTTTTTTAAAGAAATCATTCATAAATTCTTGCGTTTATAAAGCATTTTTGATAATTTAATTGCAAAAGCTTATCTTTTTCCTGTCAATTTAATGGATTTTATAAAAAGTAATTATTATAGTCTTTCGTTTATGAAATACATTGGTTGATTTAATTGTAAAAAATAATAAAAAAAACCACCATAAAACCAAATTTTTAATACTAATTATCGCTGTTGCTTAACTTTTATCGTAATATAGATAATAAGTGTAAAAAAGTATAACTAGTTTTTCCGAACATTATTTTTTCACTAATTAATGAATCTAAACTGTATTCATTAACATCCTTGCGTATGATATAAATAAAATATAAGAATATAAAGTATCAATTTTCACCACCAGAATTCTTCAAATAAATAAATAAATATTTTTCGAACGGAGGGTGGTCTAACGTTTTTTGTTAATATTCCTAGGTGGTCCTACGATTCTCCAACGATTGAGCACAAAAACACCCCAGAATTTGTAGTAATTCATTAGAATCCAGCCTTTTTTGTTTTTCGTTAAAAAAAAATTGTTTTTTCTAAATATTTTTCGAACGAAGGGTGGTCAAACGAAAATTGTGAATATTTTGGGGTGGTCCTACGATTCGCTAACAATTGACATCAAAAACACCCCAGAATTCCTGCTGCTTATATAAAAATTCATTTTTCATTTTTTTTCGTTAAAAAAAAATTCGTTTTTTGTAAATATTTTCCGAACTGAGGGTGGTCAAACGAAAATTGTGGGTGGTCAAAAGTGGTCCTACGATTTTGAATGGATTTGGATGAAAATATCTATAAATTTTTCACTCCTTTAGTAGAAAATCGATTTTTTTGTTTTTGTCGTTATTACAATCTTTGGATGGTGGAGGGAACGTTTTTTCGTTAAAAAAAAATTTGTTTTTTCTAAATATTTTTCGAACGGAGGGTGGTCTAACGTTTTTTGTTAATATTCGCAGGTGGTCCTACGATTCTCCAACGATTGAGCACAAAAACACCCCAGAATTTGTAGTAATTCATTAGAATCCAGCCTTTTTTGTTTTTCGTTAAAAAAAAAATTGTTTTTTCTAAATATTTTTCGAACGAAGGGTGGTCAAACAAAAATTGTGAATATTTTGGGGTGGTCCTACGATTCGCTAACAATTGACATCAAAAACACCCCAGAATTCCTGCTGCTTATATAAAAATTCATTTTTCATTTTTTTTCGTTAAAAAAAAATTCGTTTTTTGTAAATATTTTTCGAACTGAGGGTGGTCAAACAAAAATTGTGGGTGGTCAAAAGTGGTCCTACGATTTTGAATGGATTTGGATGAAAAAATCTATAACTTTTTCACTCCTTTAGTAGAAAATCGATTTTTTTGTTTTTGTCGTTATTACAATCTTTGGATGGTGGAGGGAACGTTTTTTCGTTAAAAAAAAATTTGTTTTTTCTAAATATTTTTCGAACGGAGGGTGGTCTAACGTTTTTTGTTAATATTCCCAGGTGGTCCTACGATTCTCCAACGATTGAGCACAAAAACACCCCAGAATTTGTAGTAATTCATTAGAATCCAGCCTTTTTTGTTTTTCGTTAAAAAAAAATTGTTTTTTCTAAATATTTTTCGAACGAAGGGTGGTCAAACGAAAATTGTGAATATTTTGGGGTGGTCCTACGATTCGCTAACAATTGACATCAAAAACACCCCAGAATTCCTGCTGCTTATATAAAAATTCATTTTTCATTTTTTTTCGTTAAAAAAAAATTCGTTTTTTGTAAATATTTTTCGAACTGAGGGTGGTCAAACAAAAATTGTGGGTGGTCAAAAGTGGTCCTACGATTTTGAATGGATTTGGATGAAAAAATCTATAAATTTTTCACTCCTTTAGTAGAAAATCGATTTTTTTGTTTTTGTCGTTATTACAATCTTTGGATGGTGGAGGGAACGTTTTTTCGTTAAAAAAAAATTTGTTTTTTCTAAATATTTTTCGAACGGAGGGTGGTCTAACGTTTTTTGTTAATATTCCCAGGTGGTCCTACGATTCTCCAACGATTGAGCACAAAAACACCCCAGAATTTGTAGTAATTCATTAGAATCCAGCCTTTTTTGTTTTTCGTTAAAAAAAAAATTGTTTTTTCTAAATATTTTTCGAACGAAGGGTGGTCAAACGAAAATTGTGAATATTTTGGGGTGGTCCTACGATTCGCTAACAATTGACATCAAAAACACCCCAGAATTCCTGCTGCTTATATAAAAATTCATTTTTCATTTTTTTTCGTTAAAAAAAAATTCGTTTTTTGTAAATATTTTTCGAACTGAGGGTGGTCAAACAAAAATTGTGGGTGGTCAAAAGTGGTCCTACGATTTTGAATGGATTTGGATGAAAAAATCTATAAATTTTTCACTCCTTTAGTAGAAAATCGATTTTTTTGTTTTTGTCGTTATTACAATCTTTGGATGGTGGAGGGAACGTTTTTTCGTTAAAAAAAAATTTGTTTTTTCTAAATATTTTTCGAACGGAGGGTGGTCTAACGTTTTTTGTTAATATTCCCAGGTGGTCCTACGATTCTCCAACGATTGAGCACAAAAACACCCCAGAATTTGTAGTAATTCATTAGAATCCAGCCTTTTTTGTTTTTCGTTAAAAAAAAAATTGTTTTTTCTAAATATTTTTCGAACGAAGGGTGGTCAAACGAAAATTGTGAATATTTTGGGGTGGTCCTACGATTCGCTAACAATTGACATCAAAAACACCCCAGAATTCCTGCTGCTTATATAAAAATTCATTTTTCATTTTTTTTCGTTAAAAAAAAATTCGTTTTTTGTAAATATTTTCCGAACTGAGGGTGGTCAAACGAAAATTGTGGGTGGTCAAAAGTGGTCCTACGATTTTGAATGGATTTGGATGAAAATATCTATAAATTTTTCACTCCTTTAGTAGAAAATCGATTTTTTTGTTTTTGTCGTTATTACAATCTTTGGATGGTGGAGGGAACGTTTTTTCGTTAAAAAAAAATTTGTTTTTTCTAAATATTTTTCGAACGGAGGGTGGTCTAACGTTTTTTGTTAATATTCCCAGGTGGTCCTACGATTCTCCAACGATTGAGCACAAAAACACCCCAGAATTTGTAGTAATTCATTAGAATCCAGCCTTTTTTGTTTTTCGTTAAAAAAAAAATTGTTTTTTCTAAATATTTTTCGAACGAAGGGTGGTCAAACGAAAATTGTGAATATTTTGGGGTGGTCCTACGATTCGCTAACAATTGACATCAAAAACACCCCAGAATTCCTGCTGCTTATATAAAAATTCATTTTTCATTTTTTTTCGTTAAAAAAAAATTCGTTTTTTGTAAATATTTTTCGAACGGAGGGTGGTCAAACGAAAATTGAGGGTGGTCAAAAGTGGTCCTACGATTTTGAATGGATTTGGATGAAAAAATCTATAAATTTTTCACTCCTTTAGTAGAAAATCGATTTTTTTGTTTTTGTCGTTATTACAATCTTTGGATGGTGGAGGGAACGTTTTTTCGTTAAAAAAAAATTTGTTTTTTCTAAATATTTTTCGAACGGAGGGTGGTCTAACGTTTTTTGTTAATATTCCCAGGTGGTCCTACGATTCTCCAACGATTGAGCACAAAAACACCCCAGAATTTGTAGTAATTCATTAGAATCCAGCCTTTTTTGTTTTTCGTTAAAAAAAAAATTGTTTTTTCTAAATATTTTTCGAACGAAGGGTGGTCAAACGAAAATTGTGAATATTTTGGGGTGGTCCTACGATTCGCTAACAATTGACATCAAAAACACCCCAGAATTCCTGCTGCTTATATAAAAATTCATTTTTCATTTTTTTTCGTTAAAAAAAAATTCGTTTTTTGTAAATATTTTTCGAACTGAGGGTGGTCAAACGAAAATTGTGGGTGGTCAAAAGTGGTCCTACGATTTTGAATGGATTTGGATGAAAAAATCTATAAATTTTTCACTCCTTTAGTAGAAAATCGATTTTTTTGTTTTTGTCGTTATTACAATCTTTGGATGGTGGAGGGAACGTTTTTTCGTTAAAAAAAAATTTGTTTTTTCTAAATATTTTTCGAACGGAGGGTGGTCTAACGTTTTTTGTTAATATTCCCAGGTGGTCCTACGATTCTCCAACGATTGAGCACAAAAACACCCCAGAATTTGTAGTAAATCATTAGAATCCAGCCTTTTTTGTTTTTCGTTAAAAAAAAAATTGTTTTTTCTAAATATTTTTCGAACGAAGGGTGGTCAAACGAAAATTGTGAGTGGTCAAAAGTGGTCCTACGATTTAGAATCGATTGAGCTCACAATTAAATTAAATTTCGTTCATGGGGGTGCTACCATGTTATTTTCCCTATGCTGGTTATGGTGGAGGCTACGAGAAATAAAATTTTGAATCGTGAATATTTTCCGAACGGAGGGTGGTCAAACGAAAATTGAGGGTGGTCAAAAGTGGTCCTACGATGGTCAAACGATTAAGCTCACAAAGAACGTAAAATTCGGTCATGGGGGTGCCATCTTCACAAACTTATTTTAAATTTGTGTCCCCACTACCGTGCTCATGCATCCTTAATAAGTCGGGCACAACGGCTGTTTTATTATTTCAAGAATTTACAAAGGTTTTAACATTAATTTAAATATATGGCGTTTTGCCATAAGACGAATGCTATATTATGCCAACTTTTGAAATTATGTATTTATTTAAATAATCGGGCAACCTCCATCTATAAATTTTTCACTTCAACTTCAAATCCTAGTACATCTTTAAGAATAAAAAAATAAAAATTTTTATAAATTTTTTCAATAATTTCAATAATTTTTTCCATTGGTGGGAGCTCTTAGTTAGTGGAAGCCCTTAGATCGTGAACAAAATGCCCTTATGTAAATCCGTCACTGATAAATTTATATTATAACAATAAGTACCTAATGAAAAGAAAATATGACCTTTTTGATGGGAGTTCTGCCGCTCACGAGTTTTTTATTTTCATATTCAATATGTTTATTGTGTATTAGGTACTTAATGAATATCGATAACGTAACATTTATTACAAGTTTCATAATACATGGGTTTATGGTCTTTATTATTACAAAGAGTATACATATTATTCATTCATTCGTCAAATACTATTGGTTATTTGTATTATCAACAAGCCGTGATCAATATTACCTTGAGTGGATATACCAATATTTTTTTAGACTACAGTCCATATTAATTATAGTTTTTATTTTTTCACTGTGTGACATGATTTTGGTTTCCACAATAATATTAGATATTTTTAATGAAATATAACCTGCTTAAAGAGAGTGACTCCTTATCGTATGTTCCTTATCGTACGTTCTAACTTGTTTACTAGTTGAGAGGTAAAACCAAAAAGTGCAACAAATAAAAATGACTCCAAAAACCGACATGTAGGTTACCTAGAAAACTAAAACTTTATTAATTGTCATCTATCATTCAAATTTGTAATAAATCAAAAATTTGGAAATAACATCAAGTTTTATAATAAATTTCAAAATTTCTCGAGTTACTAGAGAAATCTTTGTGAAGAATTCTCGTGACTTAGGAAATAAAAAAGGTAGAGAAATCAGAAACCCTATACGCAACTCCCATAAATAAAGTCTACATTTACTTCATGGATAAAATGTCAGGCTGTGAGAGACTATTGTGCAACAAATTTTTAAATTTCATTTTCCTGGATGCATGCAATTACTTTCCATCAGCAGATAAAAAATTTATAATATAACATGTGCTATGTGGTATAACGTATGAATAAAAACAAAGCTCTCTTGTATAATTCAGGACGCTCTAGTACTAAAATGGGTATTAACAAAATAGATATTGCAAAATATTTATTCATTTGAAGAATACATTGAAAAAAAAATTACTTTTATTTACGATCACAGTGTACCGCAACCTTTTCATTTCCCAAAATTCTTCACAATAAAAACTACCATAACAAAATTTTTTTGTATAAAACAACTACAAATAAGTCTATAAGAGTGACTCGAATCCAGTACAACGAATATACCAACAATTTTATCTTCCTTTGCAATATAATATAGCAAAATAAGTACAAACATACAGAAAAATTCATTTTTATTTAGGATTTTTAGAATTATATAAACTGAATTATAAGAGGATAAAATTTTCTTGTCTTCGATTCTATTCGGTCTTGTAATTTTTTTCTAAACTGTAAAATGTCAAAGTCTGTAGAAAAATGTGAAAAACGTATTGGTATCTATTTAGATAAAATCATCTTCTAGAACATACTTTTTGATGAGAAATCCAATGTGAAATTTTATAAATTTAATAAGAATTATTAGGAAAGATATTATCGATGAACTCAAGTTATTAAGTTTATTGCTTTTATCTTATTCTTTTCGTTAAAACAAAATAAATACTTCCCGCTGTGTAATCTAATATAATTCTTTATATTTACGTACAGTTAAATACGTAAAATAATTTACATCATGTATTTTTTTTTTTTTTTTAATGATTAAATTTTCAGTCAAGAAACCTTAAAAAGTATTGTAGAGTTAGAAGTTACTCAAACAGAAATTCATCAATAAAGATTTTTATTCTAAGCTTTTCAAACATTATTTGAAAACTTTTTTAGAGGATAAACGTACATTTTAGCATCATGTTTATAGTAATCATGAATGTCCGGTGTATAATTTTCCAAAATATTTTTAGTAATGTCTCAAATCGGAAGCAAACTTGTAGACTAAAATTTTTATATCTTAAAATTTTTCGGGTGAAATGACCCACCCGAAATCATGTTGAAAAAGATCATGGAGCAGTGGTCAAGAATAGTGGTCTGGAATAGCCTTCCCTCTTTCGGTATCACAACGAACCCTATAGTCGAATCCTATGGTGTTGCCCTTCAAATTTTACTACCTCATGAGCTTAAAATTGATAAATATTTGTTTCCGTTTTTTGATATTCCACTCAGCACGGAACGTCCGTTATCTGATAACCTGAAAATGAATTTTAGAAATGCCAAACTACGGACGCGCCGTTTTATTTCTTACTAATTATTATTAGATTATCAAAGAACAAAATATCCACTAATTCATAACTCGAAGCATGATTATAATTTTGACGAACCCCTCAATAAAAAGCACAACTATCAGCGAGCTTACTCAGTATTGATTCTAGTATTTTTAGAAGACCTGAAGAATTGATCTAATTTTGCAAAATGTAAGCTGCATTTCAACTCATAAGAAAAATATGACAGACGTTTCAGAATTTCTTTAGAAATAAACAGAAAAAAGACTTCAAGGAGCTAATCAAGAAACTAATACATTTTAAAATGATTTCCCTATGTAAGTAGTGATACGCATCTTCCTGTAAATTAGTTAAGAATGTGATTGTACCGTTTATTTTCTAACAGGTCTCATCTGGTTTAGGTACCTACATATAAAACTTTATACATTGTTACTCATCATAATCTAATAATCTCGCCTCTCAGTACTAGTCTTGGCATTTATTGCACTAAAACAGTCAGTTACTTTATCTTGTGTTTCTCTAGAATAATGAAACTATAATATAATAATAACGATACTGTGTTGCAGGCGCATCGGATCGTATGTACACTTATCCAGTGTAAACCAAAACCTTTCTAGGTATGAACACTACAAACCATAAAATTCTAATTAAAAATAGCAGAAAAGTTGTAATGATAGGTTCTGCGCAAGTAACTAGCAATTAAGTCATAGGAAGGTGGAAAAGAATTGGATTAAACATGAATCTAAGCCGAATATAAATTTGTTTTACAAACTTTAAGCCATTGACGTAAACCAACAATCTTTCTAGTGCTAAAGGTTTTTAAGAAGAAAAAAAAACTATTTACTGAGTTAATTGCTGAAATACCATGTATAGACAGTATTGATTACGCAATCGTTTATTTTTTTCCGTGAGGTAAGTAAAAAAAGATAGCCACTCTAACACACGAAGTAATAAGAGTTTCTTTCTTCTCCCTTCCTCAGTGGATATAGTATACTCAATGCTATAAACAAACAAACACATACATAGTATAAGTAACGTATACATTTAATTTATATACAATTCGTGTATATATGCTATATAATGTTTCTAACCTAATTTTCGCCCTCACGGGAAGACAAGGATGCTTACGGAAAATGGTTTCAAACAAAAATAATTTATTTTTTTAAAAAGAACATTTTTTACATTTAAACGTTTGTTATATTTATAACGGATTCGACCTCACTTTTTATGTACTAAGCAGCTATAAAAATTTCAGCTGGATATCTCTTTTCGTTTTTGAGTTATCGTGTTGACATACGAATAGACAGACAGAAAATAGGGATTGTAATAACTAGGTGATTTTATGAGCACCTATAAATACCAAAATTTGGTTCGTATCATCAATATTCGACACTCTAATCACGAATAAAAATTTAATTTTTCACAACAAAACTTACATTCACAAATTCTCTTATTCGCAAAAAGAGCTAAATGTTTTTAACTTCATTTTGAATTCACAATCTAAATCAAGCACGGACTTCACTTTATTGACCTTTTTGATGTCTTCATACTTAACTATTTATTTTGATGTGTTTAGTAAAGAGTATTGGTCTTCCGTTTAAAAACAATTTTAACTAGTTTCACTTTTTTGGTATTCGAGAGTTCTATACTTCAATAAATAATAACAAAAATAACATATTTGATCCTTATAGAAAGTCGATATCTTCATTCGAAATAACAATAATATTTTTTAAAAGTTAATGCTTTCTCTGATTGAATTTATGGAAAATAAAATAGGCTAGGGATTATCTAAACAAGAAAGAATGAATCAAATACAGCTACCCACCTGAAATATAAAAAAATTTTTCACCGAAAACACAAAAGATAATCTTGCTTTGTTATGTAGTAACGAGAAAACATTTACGTCAACAGTTAATGGTTAAAGTCCGAATCACATAGGTAAATATCATTGAACCAATATCGATATTAGTGTGCCATAGAATGTAAAAACTGGAAAAATTGATAATTTAATAGTATTATGTAAAATAATGTAAAAATTAAAAATGTGAATTTTGTCATTAAAGTCGGTATATGGATATACAAAAATATTCTAAGCAATTATCATAGTTTTTTTCGATATCCCTAACCACTCTGACACTAGACAAAATATTAAGAAACGGCCCAATTTGACAATTTGTAGTAGGCTGAGTTTAAAGTTTCGATTTTGGTTAAGTATCTATGAAACTGTGACAAATCACTCTGTGTGACTGTGCAAAATTTCAAATCGATATTCCTTTAAATAACACAAATACGAGGGTGGCTCCATCTTAAATGCAACACACTGTATAAAATTTAGCTGAAATTTCCATCCAGTCATACGCAAGTCTACACAAAGTGATTCACAGGTATTTACTATAATTTCAACGAAAATTTATTCGCAAACACCTAATGGAAATAAAATATTCAAATCAATGAACGAAATAATACAATAATCGAAATAGTTTGACACAGGTACAGGTAATATTGATAAAAAAAGAGTTGAAGTAGGAAAAGGAAACAAATATTGAAAGACGTTTATATTAACATCCTTTTGGAATGTATGAGGTAAACTCTTGTGTTCAAGTAGGTAATATGAAACAGATAATATGCATAGAAGATAACATCACCAAAGAAAACACACATCATCATTCAAAAATGTAATATTGAAAACTAAAAAAAAATACCTTTAGAGTGTGTCGATTGGCACCTCAAGTATTACAAATTTTTACAGTTCAATAAATAAGGTTCCCATATAAAATGAAAATACAGAAGGAATATGGTTTGTGTAAAAATAGTTGAAATAAAACAAACAAAAAACTATTGGCTACGTGTAGGAGTTTTATTTCCATGGTAACCATAAACTACTTTATTAATTTAATTGTATGAATGAACATATAAGTCTATGGTTTGAATATATAGATTACATTAAAAATTTATTATTAGTTTGTAACAAATTCAAAGAAGAAATTATGTAAATTAACATTTAAAAGATATTATTTATGCAATTTTGGCTCTTATTATCATAATTTTTAATACAACAAGTTTAATTAATTGTTCTTTTCCAATAATTTCACATTTACTATACCATTTACATGTGAAAAATTGAAAGTTAATCATATTTTAAATAAACGTATGATTTATTGAAAATTTTACAACATAAGAGCGCTACGGTCGGTTCAGCTGACCCCTCCACCTACTATGTTCCCGACCCATACCCTAAACGCTTAAATCTGATAAACTATTCCAGATTATAAATATTATCAAAGATAATCAACGTGAATTCTAGGATATTTCGACATAAGTTTCTATTTTTGCCACAATTTTCTTTTTCAATCAATTTTTTTATTATATAAATGCGTATTTTGACTTGCATGCAGTAAACATTTGTAAGAATTTGGTAATCCTAATTACTCTTATATTCTCATTTACTCGTTGTTAATTTGGTGACGGTTTACACAAATGATGACTAAATGGTAGTCGAAATATGAATTTTTATAATACAAAAATTTAGCTAGGAAATAAGGACAATAATCGAAATTCAATTCTATTTCACATTGTTTATGGAAAAGAGTGACAACTTTCTTATGGGAAAGAATTCAAAATTTCTTATAATTGCGAACTTAACATGAGGTTGCTATTGCAAATAATTATTCGCATGGTTTCTAAATAAAAGCAACACCGTATTTAAAGCCACACAACTTTTTGTACGAGACCTTCCGTTTCCCACGATCGTTTCACAAATATTTTCAATTTGGATGGTCAATTATTATATTATAACTTGACAATATAAGGCGAAAAGTAAGAATACAATTTTTCGATATCTGGAGTAATTTTGAAAATATCGAAATTTGAAAATTTTGTTTAGTGTGTGTTTCAACATTTTATTCTTATTTTTCGTCTACATTCATGAAGTTATAACAAAATTAATCATCAAAATTCGATCACAGTCTAAACTTGCCTGGCCGCTCGTACTTCCTAAAATTGATAGAGTATATTTTTGTCAGAATTCTAGATGGAAAACGATTTTTTTCAAAATATATAAAATACTTATAGGTAAAAAATTTTTAAATATATAAAATACTAAATAGTAAAGGTTTCGTTCCCTTTTTAAATTTGATTAAATACAGTTGTACAAAATAAGCACCGTTCCAGGAGGATTATAACATTATTGTCATATTCGACAAAAGTCATATAAGCTTTGAATATTCTAACATATAATAATCAAGGTATATTTCTAGTTTTGTACATGGTAAGCATGAAGAAATTGAAGCAAATAAACTTTTGATCAGTTTATAATTTATTCAATAAATAACTCTCTAGATAAAAAAAACTCGTGAACAGAAACTCTCTCTTTATTGTATATAGGCAATTTTATTACAGATTTTATATATATATATATATATATATATATATATATATATATATATATATATATATATATATATATATATATATATATATATATATATATTATATCTTAATAACGAAATTGGTTCGAGATAATTTTTAAAAGGTGGGTCTAGTTTTCGTCTTTAGCAGCACAATAAACTAACAAATGAAGAGAAATTTGATAAAGAAATAAGAAAGATCAAGCGTAGCCACAGAAAAATAGACTAGAGAAATAATATATAAGATAAATCAGATAACCCCAAAACCCCAAAAGTCGTATTCTAAAGGTCATGAAACTTATTTATCATTCAGATAAATGATTTTGACATTAACACATATGATTTGAATCGATAAATATTTATATTTTTCTTTTTATTTCGAGGCTAGCACATTTTGCAAAATAAGTAGTGACACTGCGGCGTAGTATCTAATCGAACACTTTTAACATGTTATCATGGCACTTAATAGCGTATATATAGGCTAGTCAAATGAATATTTGCCAAAATTGTAATTATGTTTTCAACATATAATGTATATGAAAAGTAACATCACCTGTTTCACACATTTTTTGGGTTACAAACCTCTCTAAATGTAACACAAATGTCTCAGTTACAGTTATCACATACATTTACATATGCTCCCGTAATACACCCACTTGTAAATAGTCTTTGAATAAAGCCACAGGTTAAACATTATTTTAAACATATACAGGCTGATCCAAGTTAAAACTACAGGACTTTACAAAATAATAGATAACGTTAATTAATGAGAATTTATCAATACACTTGTAGGTGGGAATGTGTTATTTTCTATTTACAGGGAGTGAAAAAACTGGGACTTTGGGACTGTTGGGAAAAATTGGGAATTTGGTACACAATGCTCCAAGCATAAATAAAAGCTATTGTATTTACAAAAAATTCAGCTGCACTACGATGTTTTTCTAAAAACGGGGTGATGGCTCACTCATAGCTCAAATACTACCCCTGATAATTTTCGTAATTTATTACCATAAATAAAAAATGAAGAATTCCTAGAAAATATTTGTCAAATTTCCAATTTTCTAAGCAGGCGATTTCGCAATTTACACAAAAATATTCTTTTTTCAAAAATTACAATTGTATCTAGAAAAGAATATTTACTTAGCTACAAATGTATTAGACAAAAGACAAAATAACACAGACATTATGTCATATAATAATAAAAGTATTTTAAACTCATTATATTTTTTCCCACCTCTTCCACCAAAATATTATTTCTTAATTGAAGAATATTTTGATTTTTTATGTTGTTGATAAAATATGAACTTTAATGTAGAATTTGATGAACTGGATTCATTTTGAAAGTTTCAGACCGAAAGTAAACAATTGACTAAGCTAATTGTTAAAATATCCTGTTAAATGTGTTAAAAGGCAGTATTAAGTATTTTCTATATAAAATTCGTTTTTTTTACCAAAATTTTGTAAATATCGTCAATATTTTTAAGCGTTACAAACTTGGAACAAAAATTTCCCGAAAATTCGATTATGGGTTTTTAATATTTTGCTCTATATGCATGGACGATACCAAAAGTTTCCAAAACATAAAGAGCTAGATTATTCGAATTTTCTATATAAGTTAAAAAGTGTAAAAAATAAACATTTAAGAATTATTCATTTAAGAAAGGTCCAATCACAAATGGTTAACATGTAAATTTGTTTTCTCAAAATCTTATGGAGGGTGATAATGTTTATTAAATTTGTCTATTCTTTCTTGTTTTCTACATTTTTGTAGAAATCGTTTTACATTGCTTTTTTTTTTCTTCCAACGTGAATAGAGATTTATGTTCTATAATATACAAGTAATGCTTAAAATTAAACGCAATTAATCAATATAGTTGGAATTTTCAACAACAATAAACTCCTACACTTCTGCTAATTATACTTTCTGCTAATTATACTTTCTCATATAACACACGTTAATCAATTACACGTTGTTAATAACACAACAGTAAATTATTAGAAAAATACATATACATCGGTGCCTAGGTTGGGACTATGATCATGATGCAACTCAAATAAATTGTTGTGATTTCTCATCATCTCAAAATATTTCTAGCCTACTCCAAAATTCTCATTATCGTATTCTTCAAGAAATTTTACGCTTGTTTTCTTGAATTCGTTAATCGGTCGAAACAGACTATTAAACAAAATTTATTGTTGATATGATTTCCGGCTCTTATTTCTAAAAGTCACTCATACCATATTATTTGTAAAAGCTTAAGGGGAAAACTTCGAAAAGAAAAGCATCGAATCAGCCTTGATAATTTAAATTGAGCACCTCCAGCTTTTACAAACTGTCCTGTATGAATGATTCAAAGAAATAATTAGATATTTTTACTTTTTAGTTCAATAAAAGCTTTCTTTTTGTTTCTTTTAAAAAGTAGTTTTCATTAGAAAAAAATTTTTTTTAAAGTAATTTTTAGTAAAAAACGTACTTCAACATGTAGGCATCAAATTTTTATTTTTGTTATGTAAGAATTGTATAACTAAATAGACCATTAAAATATTTAAATTTTAGAATTTATTAACCATTCAGGGATCAAATCAATATAGGATAACATTATAATTTATTATTTTATATGAAAAAATTCCCACTTGTCTTCAAAACTTTTCGACATCTTATACAATAAAAAGGAGTGATTTAATCCAAAGCTCACTTCTCCATAAGAATCATCACTACTCTAATTTTTAACAATATACCTAAAGATAAGTTTCATGTTAGTAAATTTTATTATAGTGAACGGAAAACTTTTATACTAGTTTTATTTACAATTTAAATAATATAAATAATGTTGAAAGCTTTCAATTTTATTATGAAAAAAGTGAACGAAAAAAAAAAACAAGATTTACAATATGTAGAATTTAAATCGTAGAAATAGGCGAGAAAATTTTACATTTTATCGCGAAAATTTCTAAAGTAAGATGGATCGTGATGTGGTTTTTTGCATAAGGTTCTAGAAGTTATTTGTAAACTTTTTATCGTTTTTACTAAAAAATGTATTTTTTGTACATACAACATATAGTAAATAATGATTAGAAAATGAATTTTTTCAAAATCTTTTTTTAATATCTATACGTTTCATGATCATTAGAAGCTTTTTATGAAGAAAAAAAAACAAATTTTGAATTTTTCTTTAAAATTTTTTCTGCTTTTGAAATCAGGATTCCCGGGTCCATAAGTGCTACGAGAATTTTACAATCGGATTCGCGTTCTGCAGCTTCAAAAACAACTGAGCAACCATTTCCAGCCAATTTGGTACATTTAACGGGATAATAGTTTTCTTTTAATTGCCTAAAATAGTGCATTACAAAAAATGCATTTTCTAATACACAAACAAGGAAAATTATCTCCCCATAATTTTCAATGTTCACAAAGTTTATAAATACCTTCTAGAACCTAATACAAAAAACCGTGTCCTCATTCATCTTACTTTAGAAATTTTCACGATTTTAACGTTTTTTGTGTTAAATTTTCTCGTCTAAAAAGAAACACATTACAATTCACTTTTTACTTCTTTATATTTTTTATAATAAAGAAAAAAACATGCAGAAAGTATACAAATATTTGAGATTCTGTAGAAAAGTCAATATCATTTACATTTCAAATAAGTATCTTGATTTTTTTAAGTTTATGTAATCACTAACATAATAGCTGAGATGCAAATTTTAAATACATCCATGGATAATAGACAGTTCTGTTCGTCACTCTTTTTATTCGACGTACGTTTCAATAATTTAGTTAAAGCTGATAATGCAATAAATGCACAATAAGTTCACAAAATTTAAAATTATGTCTATTCTGGGTGTTGAGATACCCTGTATAGATAATGTTGAAAAATTTAAAAAAGAAAGTAAAATGGCGCCCTTCCGGCGGTTATTTCGAAAGTGCGAATGTTTTTCGAATATGCTTTGAAACAAAGTTTTAAATGCAAATAAATGTTTTATTCTTTTATTGTTTTGGAAATTTTTGGTAACTAGGTTTTTGCTCTATTTTGCACCCTCACGAGAAAACAATGATATTTACAAAAAAAATGTTCATTTAAACTACTATTTTTACAGATTCACGGCTGCGGCCCCATGCCCCAATTGCCCCCTGTTGCTCGTTTACGAACGATGTATATTTTTTCGTTCCATTAGCAAAATATAAGGGTGAACTTTTTAAAAAATCACATTTTATATTATTTTGTTCGTAGGTCACTCATAATGGAGAAAAAATGATGCATAAAAAAGCCGCCCCGATCTGGAATTCTCGGGAGCCACTTGGGAGATATTTTTAGGGGCAGTAATTTAAATGTATTTATTATCAGACAAAAATATTCAATTCTAGCAGCTATCCTCCCGCTTTTTTTAGACAATTTTAAAAGCAAAGACTAACGGATGTATCCTTCGCCTTCCTTGCTTTCACTTACCTCCCCCATCCCGTAACACTTTAAATTATATATTACTATTTATAATGAAATCATACTATTAATTTTTTAGTTTTAGAATTTTTTGCCGAAGCGTGCGGCTAACTGCTTGTTTTTTGAAAATAAAATACAGCCTTTTATAGTCGCTGATAATGCAGCTTTCTGTTGGTGAAACAATTTATTTAATCGGTTTTGTGGTTTTTCAGTTTATCCGATACAAACAAACATACAAAAATCAAATCGTTTTTCTTTATAATATTAGTTTAGATTAATCCAACAAGGATTTATTCGTGTTTCAAAAGTTTATATGATTTTCTTGAATTTCATAATCCATTAAAGTAATAACAAAAAGTTTAAAATATGAAAATTTTTTCATTCAAATTGAATAATAGAAAAGATTATTTAGATTCCCAAATGATTTAAATACAATACGTTACAAATACTGAAATGGATTCTATTTACGGAAAAGTTAATCGTTTTTAAAAAGTGGATTTTTTTTAAATATTTACATATATTTTTTTAGTTCTTATACTTATTCATGTCAGTCACTTTTGAGCATTTGTTCTTAGTTAAAAAGTGCCTGAATATTATTTTATTTTGTTTTTAAGCTATCTTATTCAAGTCGTTGTATTCAAGGAAAGGTGGATTTGTGTAAATGGACAAATTCGATTATTATATAAAAACTTGTACAAAAATTGTGTTTTTTTAGAGTAATTTAGGTCGCTTTGGGCAAAACTTATAATACCATTTTATGTTATATCCACAGATCATAAAAATACATTTAAAAAAAGTAAAATTTACCTAGAATAAGAGAAAAACACTAGTCGTTTTGCTGTAAATAAAAATTAAAAAAATTAACACGAAGAAAAATTAATTCACAAATTCAAAACACTTCTAGAAAATACACAATATTTTCAATGAACATTTTTGTTTTAAGAAAACTCACAAAATTTACAAAGTTTTTCAATAAATAATTTGTTCATTGAATTTTTGATTACAACAATTGTTTTAAATTCGATTATTGAAATGTGTTGAACAATAATATCTTATACACGCCAACAGCGCATTATATTATGAACTAGTGGTAAAACCGCGAAATTCGAACAAGTTGACCACGAAAAGTGTATATATGTATATACACATAAACAACAAGTGCTCAATATGTAGTATACTCCATATACGAATATTTCTGTGTGTGAACAGATGTAAAGGATGCTGGATACTGTTTTAGCTTATATTAGAAGACGAACGCAACTAATACATAAATGCAACCAAAAGATCTATCATTAGAGGCATATAATATTTGTATGTAGTATGTATACAAACCCGGGCAGCTGATATTCCTGTGGGACTCCCGGGCAAGCATGCGCCGATTTTCACACACAAAAAAACGTTTACACTTTACTATTATTATATACTATAATACTATACCATATGTATATATGTACGAACTGTGCTTAGCTCGAATCGCAACGAGCAAACAAGTGATACTTTGTGCTTCGATGAAAGATGTGTCTACAGCGTACCCATATATTTTCTCTGAGCGTTTTCTTCTATCGTATAAAATAACAACGAAGTTTGTTATTTGAAAACAACATAGAGGTTGGTATTACTCGTTCAGATGTACCTGACACAACAATATTATTCAATGGCGCACCTTCAAAATTTAAGAAGGAAATACAGTCAAACAGCGTATAAAAAAACCTCTAAGATTAAACGGTTTTCCACCGGACGGAAAAGAGGTCCCCCGACTGTAATGACGATTTTACTTATCATAGCAATTCCAGATGAAATTTTTTTCTGCAAAATTCAATCTACCTGCATTCTGAACATTTCAATACAACTGCTGTTCATTAAATCTGTCGAGAAACGACAGAATAATTCAAGGTAAGTAGGTAGGTACATGACTTTTGAGACTGCATCGTGGCCTATCCTATAATAACATTCATTTAAAATAACTTAAAAATTTACCTTCTATCTTAGATATTATTAAGTTCAAAATATTTGGAGGTGACACTGATTTTTTCCTGCATGAAGCCAGTGAAGGGATGAATTTTAGGAGTCGAAATTCCTGGAACTTCTTCATAAATTACAAAATTTTGGGTATATTTGTATGTATATAGAAATATACAAAATAATTGTTAATTTTTCAAGAAGAAACTTCACGGATTAACGATCAAAGAAAGACTTAAAATTAATAAAACAAATTTGAATACAACAATTTTGATCATAACTAAATTCCATAAGGATCTGTATAAAAGATGAAGTTCAATGATATTTTTTATTTCTCTTCGTCCCTTCGTAACTACGCCTGTGATTTTCCTCTATGTTTATCATTGGTTTGTAAATTGTGTATTGTATAAAACGACAGACAGGAAAAAGTACACTTTCATCAATGTCTAATCGAAAATCAACAAAACCTGTTGGACGTTTATCAATATTACATTTTATCGTATCAAATTTTATTTTTGTTATCCATTATCATATTATACTAAACAAATATATTTTTCAGATTATCATAAATTATTGATATTAATATCAATAATATTTTACCTATGCATATATTACCCTCACACCAAGAAATAAATGTGTACCTAGCTTAAAAGATCTATTTTATCTTGGTACTGAAAAATAACAGTTCGAGGAGAATCGGCATACCAGTGGTACCTGAGAGAATAAAAACGTCTAGGCCCATATTGTACCCTGACAACAGTGCGACTTTTTCGATTTTTTTCTTTGTTAAAATAAAAATATATGTGCATTAATAAATTGAAATGGGTTTCTTGTGCATTGATGTAATGTACTAATACAGCTAAAATTATACAAAAACAAGTGCAAACAAACAATTGACTGAGTTAATTGTTGAAATACCATATATAGGCAGTGTTGATTACTCTGTCACATTACACATACATACATGTCACACATATTTAACTGATATAGCCATAACATACATACTATACAATTTGCGCATAATTTGCGCTCTCACGGGTAAACAGTGATGTTAACGAAAAAATATTTCAAAAAAAAGTGGTTTTTGTTTTTTATAAGGAACATTTTTCACATTTAAAGTTTTGTTCTATCTCTAACGGTTTACAAGATGGGTCCTACGCAACCAAGTACCAATTAACCTATGTTGCTCATTTACGAACTTTTTACGTCTTGAGCACGCTATAAAAATTTCAGCTAGATATCTCTTTTCGTTTTTGAGTTATCGTGATGACAAACGGACAGACAGATGACAGACGACAGACAGACAACCGGAAATGGACTAATTAGGTGATTTTATGAACACCTATACCGAAATTTTGTTCGTTGCATCAATATTTTTAAGCGTTACAAACTTGGGACTAAACTTAGTACACCTTTGTTTATTTCATATACATAGTGTAAAAAGTTAACCAACAAGAAAAGAATAATTGAAAAATGTATTAAAAAGTAATCAAAGCTTTTATGAGAAAGTACTCCTACCAATATCAGTAACTTCCTGATTAATAATTTATCTTCATTTAGGATTACTATATATTGCCACCAAGATTTTCCCTTTTCATATTTTAAGACTTCTTTTTTCGTTTTTTTTTTTTTTTTTTTAAGTTCAGAATTACAGACATCTCAATATCATTTACTGTAAAAGAAAGTTTAATGTACGTAAGGAAATTTTATTTAACATTGATTTAATTTCAGAGGTCACTTTACTAACAAATTATGAATTTTATTTATATGTTAATGTTAATGAATTTATTTTTATTGTGCATACATTAACATAAATTGTATGGGTATAATCAAAGTACTATTATTTTATCTATGGGTATAATAGATAATTTATTATAAACAGTACCTACCACAACGGTGGACAGTACTGCAATATCATCCCATTTATTATAAAACTGACACTAACAAACTTCACTATAACGAGTCTATCTACCAGGTGTATTAGAATAAATCGTCAATAATCAAAGGTTCAGAACTAAAGCGTTTGTAACTATGTAAATTAGAGCAGGCGCTGGATGAGGCTGAGTGTGCAAAATATGAGAACCGCATTTTGTCAATTGATTGTTGTTCAGAAAAGCTTATAGATTAATATTCTGGATCTTGCCTGAAACGCTATTGGTCCAATTTTTGCATACTTTCTCCCCCTTCACAGAAACACTAAAATGACATTTTTTGAACTAAGTAAAAGTTACTCTATTTTCTTTGGGTCATTTAACATCAAAAAGGTTCTTTATGATTTTTTCGATAAAATGTTGCTACTTTTAAAGGTAACAATTCTTTTTTGCTGTATCTTTGTTTAACAGTTTATTGCATATGGAGCAAATTTTGTTCTATATGTAGCTATCAATTTTAAGAAATAGATCAACTTATCATTTAAAAACTGTTCAAGATTCAGCAAAATAATTTTAAAAAAAGCTTAATAAGCAAAATCTTTCTTAAAAATTCCAAAAAACTTTTGTTCAAAACATTTTTTCAAAAATCCAATAAATACGGAATAAATGCGCAACGGTGGCAATATGTTCGTTTCGTTGACTATTTGTTCAGGTACACCCTGTAAATAACGTTAAAACATACCCTAAAATAAAATTATATAATTTCGTGGTTATAATAAATCTTTCATTAACAAGGATGTAGGTACTATTTCATTAACGATATATTATAAACATATTTGATATAAGAACAAATTGGAAAACATATAGAAGTATTACTGGATTTATAATAACAAAGCTGTTCTTGAGCTACAAAAAATTAAGGCCAGAAACGGATTGTGGATAGCTCGGCAAAAAAAAATTAAAAACTAGAGCACTAATGTGAAATATATTGTCGATGAAGTCACTTGTACCACGCATTTTTGAGAGCGTATATCTATAGCTATATTTTGAATAAAAACGTTTCACTTTAAAAATATCAACAAATATTGAAATTTTTTTCGAATTTTTTCGTTTGATCATTTATTTACTGACGGATTGGATTTTTGACGTCTACTTCAAGTTTTATCTGGGTACATCCATCAAATACTTAACCTTGAATGTCTTCAACTAATTTCGATAATCGAGATTTATCACCAGAGAGTTATCTTAGAAAAAAATTTTCGTCTTAATCCAACAAAATGGGAAATAATAAGTTTAAGGCGTTTAACAATCTGTGTATCTGTTTAATAAAGATTCAGGTAAATAGGTTTTTTAAAGATTATTTAAAAAAATTATATTAAAGATTTTAAGAGCTTTTTTGAAATATAACAACATTCCACATTTAAAAAAAAAATAACAATATTTTTAACTTGCTATTTCTAAGCATTAAAAATTTTGGAGTGTGATGCTTCGGTAACATCTAAATAACAAAATATCAAAATTTGCATGCAAGTTCTCCTCTTAATTTGGCGTAAGAAATAGTATAACATCATTCCAAAGATTTAAGTATTAAGAATTGAATTAGAAGACAAAAAAATCGTTAATTTAAACTGTAGTATGTAGTATCTCGAAATTATCAGAGTTTAGGCAAAAATCTCTCTTGCAAATTTTGACTTTCTTAAGATTACGCACACAATTTGATGGTTCCGTCAAACACGGGAGACGTAATGCCAAACTTGGCCCTTTTTAATGTGGCATCATGAATTGAACACCCAGCTAGAGTGCCAAATTTATGAATCAGCCAACAACGCGATATTTTCCATAATCAAATACCTTCTTCGCCTGCTCTAATAATATAATTATTTATGAATAAAGCTTGATTTCCAAAATTATTTGGTTTGTGAAGAAAGATAGGTTAAGATATGAAAGGTTATTATTATTTAATAATCTTGCATACA
Organism: Chrysoperla carnea; assembly: GCF_905475395.1. Classification (NCBI taxonomy): domain Eukaryota; kingdom Metazoa; phylum Arthropoda; class Insecta; order Neuroptera; family Chrysopidae; genus Chrysoperla; species Chrysoperla carnea. The sequence goes on from NC_058339.1 coordinate 42,877,730, forward strand.
TTTATGGTTTGCGGCTTGTGAAATTCAATTGAATGCTATTTTCATTTGCCTTTTAAAATTAAAAATTTATATCCACGATCTTTATTATAATGGAAAATATTTTAGTAGAAAAGGGTTTTGTTTTTATACCTACGTTTGATTTGATTGATGTACATTAGGTTTCAATTTTCGATCATAAATTTTATTATTTACTTTCATTATTTATATAGATGTCAAGTATACTGAAGTATAATCGACCCTTCTGAAAAAATGGTTAGTAAAAATATTTACTTAAAGATTTTATTTTTTTACTATAGGGAACATTATTATAGAATTTATATGATTGATTCATTGAAAATCCTACACAATCCTACACTATTTAGAGAATTCCAGCAACAGCATCAATTGAAAGTTTTACTCGGAGCGAATGAGACTTATTTTTGCCAGGCAGTGTTGATTACTCTTTCACATTACACATACATACATGTCACACATATACCACTAGTTCGATTTACATCTAGGCATATAAATATCGCGAGTATGACAAAGTAAATGCGTTAAGCAATGCATCTAAGTAAGAGATATTATAGATGTTATATGAAATTGCAAAAAAAGACTTGTATCGTGGCTTCGATGTCTTTTCAGCTATACAACAGTTCTTCTGTTGTGTGTCTGCATAGAGTGGGAGAGAACACATATATATAATACTGCTCACTTAGATGCATTATATAAAAATTTCAGCTTGATATGTTTTTTCGTTTTTTAGTTATAGTGATGACAGATGGACAGACGACAGACAGACAGACCGAAAATGGACTAATTTAATGATTTTATGAACACCTATACCTAAATTTTGTTCATAGCATCAATATTTTTAAGCGTTTCAAACTTGGGACAAAACTTAGTATACCTTGGTATATTTCATATGCATAAACTAAAGTACATAAACAAAAAATCGAAACAAATTTATGGTTTCTGATTTGGATAAAACTTAGTATATAAGGTAATTTTGACCCAAAAAGTCCAAAAATCGTATTCATTTGATGATTGGAAGCATAGTTTTTGAAATATAACCCATTATCCCATATTTTGGCTCGATATCTCCGAAACTAGTTTCCTAATCGTTATATTAATACGATTTTTGTAAATTATGGGTCAAAATTATCTTATAAACAGAGTTTTATCGAAATTGGAGCCAACATTTTTTTTTTTCGATTTTTTCGATTTTTGTAAAGGGGTACCCCTTAAAAAAATTCCAAAAAATCGAAAAAAATTTATGGTTTCTGATTTGGATAAAACTTAGTATATAAGGTAATTTTGACCCAAAAAATTCAAAAATCGTATTCATTTGATGATTGGAAGCATAGTTTTTTAAATATAACCCATTATCCCATATTTTGGCTCGATATCTCCGAAACGAGTTTCCTAATCGTTATATTAATACGATTTTTGTAAATTATGGGTCAAAATTATCTTATAAACAGAGTTTTATCGAAATTGGAGCCAACATTTTTTTTTTCGATTTTTTCGATTTTTGTAAAGGGGTACCCCTTAAAAAAATTCCAAAAAATCGAAAAAAATTTATGGTTTCTGATTTGGATAAAACTTAGTATATAAGGTAATTTTGACCCAAAAAATTCAAAAATCGTATTCATTTGATGATTGGAAGCATAGTTTTTGAAATATCACCCATTATCCCATATTTTGGCTCGATATTTCCGAAACTAGTTTCCTAATCGTTATATTAATACCATTTTTGAATTTTTTGGGTCAAAATTATCTTATAAACAGAGTTTATCAAAATCAGAGACAAAAAAATTTTCTCGATTTTTTCGATTTTGTATAAAGATGGGTCCTACGGACCCAAGACCCAATTGACCTATGATCCTCATTTACGAACTTGACCTCACTTTTTACGTCCTGAGTACGCTGTAAAAATTTCAGTTTGATATCTTTTTTCGTTTTTGAATTATCGTGTCCACAGACGGACGGACGGACGGACGGACGGACAGCCGGAAATGGACTAATTAGGTGATTTTATGAACACCTATTACAAAATTTTTTTCCTAGCATCATTATTTTTAAGCGTTACAAACTTGGGACTAAACTTAATATACTATGTATATTTCATATATACATGGTATAATAATATAACTGTAAAATTGATTTTACCATATATCAAATGTGCATTATTTTGTTAGATAAAAGGTTAATCATTTTGCGTTTTTGAAACTTTACCTCCTCCAAACTTAACGTAATGTTTGAAACTGTAATATGGTATAGCAACTTAATAACAAAAGGTTTTAGGTTGAATAAGTATAATTTATAAAACAATACACAATTGTCAGCTTGTTTATTTTTAGTTTATTCGAGAAAAATACTAGTTTTAAAATTAGTCTCAAGTCAAACTGCATTTTCATAGAATACCATCATGTCTTCATTTTCATAGAATACCTGCTGTACTTAGAATATCTGTACAGAAGATTTTTTATTCTAAGCGCTGCATCTTAGGTTACTCTAGTCTAGTTAAGCAAAATTTAGGAAATTAACGTGCAACATTATTATAAACCATTTTTCAGAACCATTTTGTAATACCATATTTTCAATCTATAAAAAAAATAGTCGTTATTTTATGACTCGTTCAATATGCCTCTATCACTTTTATTTTATATCATCATAAAATTTCAATTGTATGTACTATTTAATTTTTACTTACATAGTACTTTTTTCATGAATGCTATATTTATAATAAAAAACTAAATAATGAGTAATATAAAAATAAGAATGGAAGCACTGAGTATTTATCGTTTTTACTATTTCATAAATTCCAATATGGTTTTTCCCAAAAGAATTGACATTTGAAAACACAAAACCCCAATTTTTTTAAAGATTACAATAATTCCTTGATTTTAGACATGGATTTATCAACATTTGTAAACAAACATATTTATAAATAATCGTATTATGCTAAGAAAAATATAAGCGAAATTAAAATGCCTTTTTGTACAGCAACAATTGGTATTCACAAATTACCAAAATTTACTTTTGTATTCCGGAAATTTTAAAAGGTATAAACCCGCTGAAATCTTATCTCTTCAATTTTAAGGGCAAAAAACGTGTTTTTTACCACGTATATCAAGTTAAAACTTAAAAACTTTCTACCCCAGTCTTTCTCAAAGTGGGCGATAACACCTTTTGCGGCAGACAGGGGGCGATAAGGCAAATTTGTTTGTGATAAGACTGACTTAACAGGCTTTGGGGCGATGAAAAATAATTGATTCTTGAAGTGGGTGGTAGATGAAATAAGTTTGAAAACCTCTGTTTTATGCAGTGTCCGATCCAGGGAGGGACGAGCCGGACAACCACTCCGAGCGGCATATAGTAATCTCGATAATCGGGAATCAATAAGAACAAGGCTATTCCGAAAACTGAGATTGTATTGAAAAATTCGTCATAATTTAAAAATCAAATAAAACAGTGAAAAATAACATTGAAATCTACGAATTTAAGTTGACATATGCTTGCAACTCGAAAAATAAGTTTTATCGATAAAAACGCTTAAAGGAAATAATGTTGGGCATACAGGCGCACATCTTACGCAGACATAAACCGTGATTTAGGTTTTCAAGCTCACTCTACTCCATAACTGGTAATCGATAAATGAACACTTTAAATTAGAAAGTTGTTATTGATTAAAAAAGTAACACTATTCGAACATTTTTCGTTCGTTGGACAAAAACGGACTGAAAAATTTTACCAAATTTTTTTTTTTTTTTCAACAATGTTATTTCGTATAATTGTTTCTACGAAATCTAGGCACTTTTCAACAACAAAAATTCCAATAAATCCAATAAAAAGTAGTTTTTCTGTAAAGTCCATTATAGATCAAATTGAATGAAAAAAAAAAAACGCACATAAAGCTGAATTGTTATCAATCACTGTCGAAACTATTCGGTTTACAAAAAAATGTTTGCGTATTCATAAAGAACAACTTTCTAATTTAAAGCGTTCACCTAATGTATGACAGCTATGAATTGAGTGAGGTTTTAATTGAACCTGAAAACTTAGTCCGAATTCGATGCTGGTAACTAATATTTTTCATTTGAAGCATTTTCCTGAATTTATTTATCGAGTTTCAAGCATATTCAACTTTAAAAAAACATCCTGTATATGGTAAGAGTGAAAAGGGCGGCAAAATAGCAAGATCGGAACCTGGTTCTATCCAAATATACACGTTCGTTACTTGTGGTACGCAAATGTGTCATAATCTTTGTATAAACATATTTTATTATATATATTACCATATTAAGATGAATTTATCTCTCTTGAAATTGCATTTCAGTGTAAGTAAATAATAATAATATGATAATGAGTTTATCTACTTTTAATACGAATATTGGATATAAAAGTTTTAAAACTTGTGAAATAAATAATCCCTTAGCCGCAATAGAGTATGCAAAAATCGGTGAGCAAATTTTTTATTATTTCAATGCCCAAGTTACAAAGAAAAAGTACCTAACTGTTCTTTTTTCCTTTACTCCTATAGTAGTTTAGAATTTACGCCTAACAGCCTAGAGATGAATGCAATTTGGGTGTCAGTTCACAAAGCGTTTCATGGAAAAAAACGCAATACTAAAGATAAGATACATATTTTGAGTCGATTTCTGTTTTGCAAGGATATCTTACGATTATAATAACATTTTTTACCATTTAAGACAAAATGATTTTATTCAAATTCCAATACTTAAAATTTTCAACTTTTCCAATTCCTTTATTCGTCATTTTTTTATAAGTTTAAATTAAAGTCATAGGTGTAATTAAAACACGTGAAAGCAAACAATTGAATGAGTTAATTGTTGAAATACCCGGTATAGCAAGTGTTGAATATCAATGTTTGCAGTATTTTTATAGATTAGAAGAGTTCAAAAAACCAACGCAATTATGGCGCTATATTTGGATTTCGAAAAAATTTTTAAATTTTTTCAACTCCCTATCTTTTACAGATTTGGTAAAAATAAACACCAAAGTTTTGTCCTAATTTGCACTCTCACGGGTAAACAGTAATGTTTACGAAAAAAATGTTGCCATATTAGTTTTTTTTATAAGAAACATTTTTTACATTTAAACTTTTGTCCCATCTCTAAAGCTTTACAAGATGGGTCCAACGGACACAAAACCCAATTGACCTTTGTTAATCATTTACGAACTCACTTTTTACATCCTGAACAAATTTCAAGTTGATATCTCTCTTTTTTGAGTTATCATGATTATGGACGGACGGGCAGACGGCCGATCAGCCGGAAATGGACTAATAAGGTGATTTATGCAATTTCGTCTTTTATTTTCATAATTTCGAATGAAACAAGTTTAATTAAATGTTATTTTTCAATAATTTTTATTTGACATTTGCTATATCAATTACATGTAAATAATTGAAAATAAGTCACAACAGCCTCCTTTAAATTCAAAATTATCCACTGTGATCGCAGGCTTCGATCTGATTCTCCTAACTATGACTACGCATAGAGTAAATAGACTCCCGTCGAAATGTTTGATTGCTCTTCATCAAGTTATCTGGTTTTGAATCCCAGAACAATATCTATACAATACTATGCATTTTATGTACGAATGCTTTAATCGTTTAAACAAAGACCTTCCTCTCTAGATAACCTAAAATCGAGTAATCTAAAAGAATAAATCCACTCATATGATTTTGGTTATGTAAAATCAGCAAGCTTCTTTTTAACAAACCATATTTTGTATAAAGTTTAAAATTAATGTTTGTATGTATTTAACATTTTAATGAATTTTTGATTTTTACAAAATATATAAGCAACTGCACAAGGCGAATATATAAGTTCATAATTATATTATTTGCCACAGGCGAATATAATTATTTTAAATAGTACAGTAGGAAAAATAGTAAAGTAAGTGTATGAAGGAATGGTAGATGGTTTTATTAAAAAGCTACGGATTTAAAAATTAGCCTTTAAATATAAAACTACCATTGAGACGGACTTTGATGAGCTAAAAGATTCTTTCACAGAGACGAATATACGCCATGGAAAGTTTTATCAAGATTAGAGGGGTAAAAATGCAGAATCCTAAAGAAATGTCTTAATTATCAGTTTTTTGTTGGTTATACTGTATGCTTTTTAAATCATTTCCCATAGTACATCAAAAAGTATGAGAGAGTACATATAAATTAAGCAATGTGCATAACGAAAGATACTTACTATTATTTGTCTGCTTGCATGTTTGTATTGCTACTGTTCACAAAGCTTGCATTGCAAGTAGACATAGTATCTTTTTTATACACAATGTACCTATATGTACTCTCTCACACTCATTGATTAACGTAATATGGGAAATGGTTTAAAAAACAAATTGTGTGTTTCCTATGTTTTATTTTATGGTACATAAATTAAAATTATTATAGCTAATAAATAATAATAATAAAGAGTGCTAATTTATTAAAGGATTTTATATTCTCGCAAAATTCCACTCATTATTATATTTGTAAGTTTTCTTTTTAACAATTTATCTCAAACGCTGGAGAAAGCGGGCATCACTATCAAGTTCCTATCCCGGATTAAAAACAAAGACCCGGGGCTGAAATTGATATTCAGATAGAAAAAGCAAAAATCAATTTGAGTTGAGTTTGCGCGACAAATCAGGGATTCGTCATTCCTTGCATTGAAAATTGTTCAGCTCCCTGTTGTTCCCGACTGTAAAAATTTCCGTAGAAGAAAAATTTTTTAAACAAAAACTTGACCACGACTGTCAAACACTACCTATACTTTGCTTTATAGTCTTAAATCATAAATAAGAAAAAAAAATTGAATTCAAAAAATTTTTTTAACGTTTGTGTCCTTGTGATTTTCTGAATAAAAAATATAATTCTAAAGAAATAATAATTCATATTTAATAGCAAAATTATAAAAATATTTAGCACATGCAAATAAATTAATGCATTACTTAAAAATAGTAAAAAAAACTACACCATGGGAATAAAATCTACTGCTAATAAAACAAAGCTAAATTTTACTTAATTGTAACGTATACCACAGCAGGTGTTAGAATTATGTTTCCAGCCCCGGCATGATAAATGGATAGTATTTTTTAAATAAAGCATTTATTAAAACAAGGAAAATGATGACGGTGTAAGAAATCAAAATATGATGATAGGTACAACGTAGAGAATACTTAGTCCAGCGAAGTTATATCTTACAATTTAAAATTTTCACGGTTTTTATGAAGTTAATTATTAAAAGTATTTAAAGCTCCTTACCGAAATTCCTTCTGAAGTATCCTCTCTGAATACTACGATAGTTGAATGGTACGAGAGCATTGCAAAACAAATGTCTGAAATATAATGCACCTAATGTAGTTATTTCTTCAATTTATTTTCTACCGGACATAATTATTTTCGTTCGCATAGTTGCCATAGCATAAAAGTTACTGTCTCTAAGCCGCCTCTTCTACTAAATAAGTTTGTTACAATTTACTATTAGTTAAATTTTTTTGAATAAATCTCAATTGTGTACGAGCAGGTACAGTAGACACTACAGACATCTGTGTGCATACTATTATCAATGATGTAGCACTCTTACTAACATTGACCTATTTCAAATAACTTTTCCCAGGCGTTCACTATATTTTATCTATATGTGCTGGCGTTAGGAAAAAGAACTAATGACACTAATGTTTTGAATTCTAAATGTGTACGTTAGTAAAGACATAATAATTAAATTAGTATAACTACGTACCGTGCCGTATCAAATTGGAAACCATTAAGATTTTCTCCAGCGAACTTCCTGTAAAACCATGGGACTTGAACCAAATCAAATATTGATTGCATTATGTTAACAGGAAAGTTGACTAAAATAATATTCTCTATCCGCTTCAAATTCAATTACAAAGTAAAAACTTTTCTATGTAAAACAAATACTTAATTGTGGATACAGGATTTAAGAAAATCAATTTAAAAAAAAATCAATGTCGGGAATATTAAGACTAATCAAGTAAGAGTTAAAATAACAGCGCCATGTTTAGTCAAAAATTACTTAGTAATTAAAATATTATGATGCTAATAATTTATCGGAGTAATGAATGAGAATTAATTCAAAGATAAACATTTTAATCGTATTTATTTACAATATAAACCTCGACGAAAATGAATTAAATCATTTTTACAAAAAATATACATGAATTAATTATTACAAAATAATCAACTAAAAACAAAGTTATGTACCAAAAGAGAAATAAATTTTCTGGCTTCTTTTCAACTCATCAATCATTGTTAGAATCGACATTTACATGTACAACAATTAATAAAAAATAACATTTGGCGGAGACATTTAAAGAAAGTATTTCTAAATAAAAATTAATAAATTTATAGTACATTAATATATTTCTTCTTTTTGTAAACTTGGAAACAATAATTTTGGTATAAAATCTAAAGAATAAGGCAATTTTTGCTTTTTTAATAAATTGAATTCAAATTTTCATCAAAGGTAACTATATTCCAATAATTTTTTCCCTTTTTTTGTAACCAGCACAAATAATTTAATGTATGAGATCGTTGTTTAATTCAAATGCTCTCTATTTGTCTGACATCACTCAATACACAATTTTTTTGCTTGGAATATAGATAACTCAGTGCTACCACATTTTCTATAAAATTTAATGGCTTTTACATTCGAAACTTACAACGTAATAAATTTTTAAAGACGCACCTATGATATCACATTTAGTGGCGAAAAAACATATGAAAATTTATGTTTTTTCTTTAGTTTCCGCTGAATGGCAGCTCTGAATTTGTAATGATGAAAAATGTAGTTTCTATTTTAATTTACTACGAAAGAAAATTGCGCATTATTAAAAAGTTTACATATCATATTTTTTCATATCAAACAAATTCGTTTGAATTTAAATTAGTTTTCGATCGATTTGTCGGTCGTTGTTGATCTATTGGTCGAAAACTTTGCCTATTTTCCCAATCTTTCACTTGATCTGTATGTGGTGGTGGCAACGGTGCAAATGGTGGCGGTGAACGATGTCGATAATTATTGTCATTGTCGTATAAATTATACATACGATCACGAATAGGGGGACTATCACGATCTTGATCATATGGCGAAAACGTTCGCGGAGGTGAAAATGTATTAGGTGGAGGTGGTGGTGGTGAGGACATTCTACCTAGCGGCGGTGGCCTCCGGTCCCCAGGGAATAATGTTGGTGGTGGTGGCATGAACGGTACTCCTGGAGGCGGTGGGGGCATGAATGGTAAAGCACCTGGTGGCGGTGGAGGTGGTGGAAGACCCATAAAGTTGATTGGCGGAGTCGTAGGCATGTTGTCCCGATGAGGAAATAATAATGGTGATGATACTGGAGGCTCGATCATGTGGATAGGCGATGTACTTATATCGCCATTCAATGGTGGTGAAACTACCCCTAAAATATAATATTTTTAATATTTTTGAATGAAATAATTTTGAAAGACGTTAATAAAAAGTTCGATTCATGATGGGAATTAATTGAACTATTTTTATTACGTGTAGAATATGAGACGCCCTGGAGGAAATAATACTGCCATATCAAGCTAACGTAAAGGAATTTAAGAAAACTGGCCACTGTGGGCGCTCACTATCTAACAACTCTAAACCTGGGTGATATGATGAAAATATTTTAGAAAATAATACATACTAAATTGAGACTTATCTTCACTGCTTAAATTTTTCTCCACAATGGTAAGGCGGTTTCTTAATTGACTGCATTCATGTTTTGATTCTTCTAACCTTCGTTCTGTCTGTCTTAACAACAGCCAGTTTTCATGATTTTTCTTTTCCATAACAGATATTTGACTCTTTAAGCTGACTTCTTGATCTACAATTTCATTTCTCAACATTTCATTCTGTGTTCTAAAATTAAAATTTAAAATTTAGCTATTATTTATGATTCAGAAATAAAAAAAATATACTTGTAATTTTGAATTTCCTCTTGCAAAAGTTTTATTCGTTCGACAGTAGAATTGGCCTGTCCTTGATTTTGTGACCATAGTTCTTCATGTTTCGCTAATTCCCTGTGAAAAGAAGATTTTTTTAACAATTGTAAAAATAAAAAAATTAGTTAAATATGAATCATTAAAATAAGAAAACGAATCTAAAAAAAGTCTTTATATTAAAATGTACCGAAAATAAAAAAAAGTTAGTGGGGAAAACTGATTTTAAATATATTTTTGAATATAGAGTTTGTGAAGGTTCATATTGCATATAGCTAATTGAGTTTGCCGTTAACACTCGTCGATCGGCACCTCAACGAAGTTGATATCATTTTTTGTTCGAGCGATATCAATCAGGATAAGATTTAAGAAAATGCTCGCCTGACTCGAAATGGTTCGACCGAATGTTATGAAATTCTTTTCAGATCATATTGCCATTAATACGCATCGATCGACACGACGTCGATATCATATTTTGTTCGGGCGATATCGACGTCGATATCATATTTTGTTCGGGCGATATCGACGCCGAAAAAAATCTCTACGGACGTACGTACTTACACACACACACACACACACACACATACTTCTCAAAATTAGTGTTAATGCCTTGTTCTAGCCATGAAACGTAAAGATATGTAGAAAATTTCGATTTCGAGAATCGGACCCATTACAAAACCTTCCTATAGTAGAAAGTTAAAAATGCAATAAGCAATAACACATGCAACTATCGTTTCTCCAGAAACCAAACAGAAATTATTTTTCAAATTATCCTGTTATGTTATTTCTTAAGACTTTATATTAGGTTAGTATAAACAAATTTTAAGAAACACTTACTTTTGTAACTGGGTTTCTTTTTCTTTAAAATATGCAGATAGAACTTCCAATCTTGTTTGAGTTTCAATTTTTTCTTTTTCAACATTCTGTAATTGTGAGTGTAAATTATCTTTCTCAGCCACCATTTGCGTTAATTGGTTTTCTATTGTTTTTTTTCGTTCAATTTCAGCTTCCAATTGTTTGATTAATAATTCTTTTTCTGCATTAACTTCTTTCAATTCGGCACGTATATGAGTATTATCAATTATACTTTCAACACTATTTTCGCCTCCTTTCTTCGATTTTAAATTTTCTTTTAGCAATAAAAATTCATTTTCTTTTACATTTAAATCATGTTGCAATTCCTTTGATAATTGTCTAATTTGATTCAATTCATTATTCTTTTCATTAATTTCTTGATTTTTTTCGTTAATTTCTTTTTCTAATTGGGTTTTTAGCATCGTTATTTGTTCATTTAATTGTGTTTCTCTCGTATATGAATCTTCTTGTAATTTGGTGAAATTTACAACTAAGGAATTTAGTTCACTTGTTAATTCGGTAATTTTTTCTTTTGCGATATTTAATTCAGCTAATTTAGTTTCAAATTCTTTTGCTTTTTCATTTGCTGATACAGTCATTTCAGCGATTGTTAATTGTTGATCATTTAATTGTTTCTGTAAGTATTCCAAGCTCTCCTCCACTAAATTACCGCTTTGTTGTGAGCTTAAATATTCTCCAAGCATTTTATTTAATTCTAAGCCTGCTTCAGTTGCTGTTTCTAATTCCCGTTCTAAATTCACATTTTGTTCCTCTAATTCAATTCTCAATCGATTCGATTCTTCAAGTTCATCCCGTAGTTTTTCTAACAAAGATATTGGAGCTTCCGCACCTTGTGATAATTCCAATTCATTTCGTAATATGTTTTTTTCCTTGTTACTATTTAGTAGAGCTTTTTCTAATTCATTTATTCGTTTAACTAATGTTCCATCTTGGCGTAGTTTTTCAATATAATAATATCCTAATGTGAATATAAGGACAGTAATAGCTGTTATAGTCAAATAAATAATAATTCCATACGTGGATTCAGGAATTTCAAACTCTTGTAAGGAATAGATGTTTTCTGAATTGGGATTTTTACAAACGAACTCTTCTTTTTTTGAATACACTTCTTCGTTATCACCTGCAAAAAAGTTGTATGGGAGAAAATGAATAAACGCTGGAAAGTATGACTGAGCCATTTATTTTGAATGCGACCTAAGCTCATTTTTTATACAAAAAAATTGTTTGTTTTTGGAAATGGATTTAGGTCACTTTCAAAATAAACGGTTCAACTGTAAATTGTTGAGAATTTTAATAAAGACTTAGTACTATACCAGTACTTCATAATGGCATGTATTTTTAAATGTTGAACACGGTTTTTAGAAACTTTAGTTAACTTGAATCTTTAAGTTCGCTCATATTGAAAACGAAAAATCTCACGGAAATAAAATATAAACCAAATTCAAGAACAATAAAAAAAAACTTTTAGTAATTAATATCTTTTTAATTACATAAAATGAATTAATAAAAGTACAAATTCAGTGAGAGCATTTAAAAATTTCTAAAACGGAAATTCAAATTTTTATACGGACGTAACATCATAGTACGGGCTTGTCAAATTTGTTGACATACTGTATGATATTAATTACTTACATTTTATGTGGTATTTCATTAAATTATACTATTCTACGGCTTTTTATTAGAAAAATTAATAATAACGAGTGTAAATTCTATGTTGTAAATTCATTTTTTAAAGTAAATTATACATTGAACTGTCAAAAACTGACAAATCACGTACTTATACGTCATCAACAGAGAGCGCCAAAAAACTGCGTTTAAATATCTCAAAATTATAATGTATTCTGAAATTTTTTTTTTTACACTTAAATACAGCATTTTTAAGCAATATTTATATTTTTTACTTTGTTATAACGGTGTAGACAATGAATTAAAATATAAAAAAAAATACATGAATATTCCCTATTAGTTAAGCCTTAGTAAAGAGATAATCATTATAAGCGAATTCCAATCAAAAACCAAGATTCTCTCTACATATGAAGGGATATGAATGGATATAAGAATTGTATTAAATTACTTTAACCTACCTATAATTGACCGTGATTCAACATTACTGAAATCGGAGCCTGAGGCAAGCTCTACTTCAGGTTCTTTAGATTGATAAATACCAAAAAATTCATAAACAGTTGTAAGAAAATCAGCTTGTTCTAAATTCACATCCGACATTACATCACTTATACCATTTTCTTCAGATTTTATTAAAACGTTGCCATTCGAGTTTTCAGTCACTACATTGCTATCACTATTTGCATTATCTAAATTTGGAACTTCATTCTTCTTTTCGTCGGAATCCATAACAAAATTTTCAAAATGGAAGTGCTCCTCAGATTTTGTAATATCTTCTTGTGAATTTTCTAAATGTTTCTTTGTGTTACTCTCAATATTATTAGTTGGTAAAGCATTATTTAGTTGGTCTAAAATATTAATGGAATTAGGAAACTGATGAGAGTCAAATTCGTTTGGTGAATTTGAAACATCTACTCCATCCGAAGCTATGTGTTGTCTGTCGGATGATAAGTTTTCAACTAGATTATCCGGTTGCTTTTCCGAATTTGAAACATCTACTCCATCCGAAGCTATGTGTTGTCTGTCGGATGATAAGTTAACTAGATTATCCGGTTGCTTTTCCGAATCACTTCCAGTAGGATTAGCATCATGTTGCGAATCTTGTTTATGGGACAAAATGGAATCGTCTATTATTTCAGGAGATAAAATCACTGTATCTACAGAAGGTTGTTGCTCATTTTTACTTTCAGAAATTTCCTCTGGCTTATATGAATAGGCTGTTGTATTATCAGTGGTTGTTTCTATTGTTTCAGAAGAATCAAATGGTCTAGGATCATTTATACTGTCTATCGTATTTGAATTAGGATTAACTTTCATTGAAGACGAATATTCGACAGATTCAATGACATTAGGAATATTTACTTTAGAATCCAGTGATATATCATTATTAGATACGCCAACAGTTTCATCATGTTTTACTTTTGAATTATCTTCCGAATTTAATGCGCTGTCATCGGTAAATGTGCTCGCATTTTCATCAGATTTAACTTCAGAATTATCGTCCAAATTTGTTACTTTGCCATCGGTAGTTGTTTCTGTGTTCTTAACTTCATCAGATTTAACTTCTGAATTAATATTTAACAGCGGGTTTTTAATCTCGGAATTGTCCTCCTTTGTTTCAACGTTAGAATCACCCGAATTTGTCATATTATTTACTAATTCTTCAAGAGGTTCCTGTTTTGAGTTATCCACAATACTTTCAGATGATACTTCCGATGAAGATTTTACTTCACTAACTTTATCATGTTCACTAGTAAGAAGTTCCGACGCATCCGCAGACGGTTCTGGGGATACAGTAACATTTTTATCGATTTCAGTAATTGATTCCGTTTCCTCTTTGAAATTATTACTTTCGGATTCTAAATTGTTTTCTATGTTAGCATCATTAAAAGTGGAGTTTTCTTGAATATCAGCATTGTTTTCAATGTCACTTTGTTTGAATGTTGCATTATTAACTTCATCACTATGGGCTAAATTTTGTGTTTCAATAGATCTTAAATCACTTTCTATATTTTTAGAGTCTGTTTCGGATTTCGACTCGAAATTTTCTTTTGCTATGGTTTCACTTAAAGCTTCAGCAGAAGTTTCCTTGTTTTCATTTTTCATATCACGAACATCATTATATTCCAGATCCCAATCTTCTTCTTCATCCTCGTATTCATTATTGGATATAAAATCTGGTTTATCTGTAAATGTAGATTCCACAGAATTTTCTGTTGGTGAAATTATGTTATCTTCTGGGTCCAAATATAATGTTGTACCATCAACGACTTCGTGAGGTGAAAGAACATTTTGTGGAGTAGGTATTTCATCAGTAATTCCAGCTGGAATATCCGTTTTAATTGCATTTTCAGAATTACCTTTTACGGGGATAGCAGGAAACAAATCATCTGGAATATTATACGGAACTTTCACGGGCGGTATTTTGTGAATTAATCTCACTTCTCTTAAAAAACTCGATGGAGCATAACCTCTTTTTCCGTTAAATTCAATTCCCCAGTGGTTTTCTTCGGATCCCTTCAATTTACTAAATACTTTAACTTTCATATTTTTTGCAAACGATAAAGAATGTAAATTTGGTGCATTATAAGTTAGTTTAGTAACCGCTTCTGACAATGGTCCTACAATTAAAAATTTACAATTAATCGTATACAAGAAAAATTTATTTTTACAACTTCGTATCATTAAATTTCTTCGTAATTTATACACTGTTACCCAAATAAAATTAACCAACAAATATTTACTTAATAAATATGGAAAGATTTTTTATTATTACCTGAACATTTTGGATCAGTACAATATTTAAAATCTTCACTTGAACATAAATAAAATAAATTACAAATAAAAATTACAAATAATAATATAGAAATTATTTTTTGCATTTTGGAAATAAATAAAAATCAAATTTGCATGTTACTATCTCACATCGGCCACATCACCTGAAATCACACTGAATAATGACAGTCAATTTCAATGTACAATACGTTAATCATTAATGACAATGTTTTTATGAAAAATACATAATTTTTATGTATTAAAAAGGAATTGATAACGGGATTGAAAATAAAAATATAAATCAAAAATTAAAATAAATAAAACTTTATTTATTTTTAAATAATATCAATCATTAAGCTACACAATTGTCACAATATTTACAAATGCTGATGTTTTCAGTGATGTCTTCGGTTTTAAAAAAAATTCATTATATTTATCGTTACGTCATTTCTCTTAACTAAAATACAAATATTAATTAAACACAAATAAAAATATTTAAAAATGAAACAATCGATGGAAATACCTGTTTTATTTCTATTTCTAACGCTTGACATGCATCCCAACTTTTATATAAAATGTTTTGCTCCAAAATAATGTCTGTAAAACCAATGAGTTCGCCTTTTTTATTTATTATTACGTTTTTGCCTTTCTTGAGTGTTAAAGCATTGGTATCATTAACGTTTTTTTGGAAATAATCATTACTGTATTTTGCAATTGCATCTTTTGCTGCCATGATGAAATACAGTTTATAAAAATGCGATTTATGTTGGTATAGAGAGTAAATTGTTTGGGTAGAAATTAGTTTTTTTTTTTCAATTAAACTTTGTAAACAAATGCTTCTCTCATTTTTTTAATGATTATTTCAAATTTATTTGAAAATAATAAAAACGCTATTAGAAACGTACGATTGATTATGACAGGTATTTTTTTAATCTATCTACTCGAAAAAGGTTCTTCAACTCGATCTATTATGTATTTTATTGTTATGATGAAGAATTAGCATGAACAAACATCGTACAATTATTTTATTAGAGAAATAAATACTCAAGATATTAAAAAAAAAAAATTATATAAAATATGCAGCCCATCAAATAATGTATTTACACGTCAGTTATTAATTATATTATATTTTTATAATAAATATTATGGTGGTTACTTCCTTCATGAGACGACTTTTCCAGTTCAATGAGAATAACTACATCAAGCAACTTTTTAGTTCACTGTATAACTCAGTGACCTGCTTCTATTTGGTTTAAGTCTCAGACAGTAGTTCAACTGTTGTACAATAGGGTGCAATAGCTGTACCAAATTTAGTCTTAATATTTTAATCTAAATGAATAAATAGCGTAAAATATATCAACTTAGAAAAATCTATTTTTTCAAATATGGAATATAAAATTAAAAAATGAAGGAGTTAAATTATGGAAAATAATCTGTAGATGTAAATTAAATATGTTTTTAATATATGGGTGATAAAGGTTCTGAGAAAAAAATAGATAATATTTTAGTATTCTCACAAGTGACATGTTGTTATTTGATTACTATATATACTTAGTGGTTGTCCCAATTAAACGTACTTGCTTCGGCAGTACATATACTAAAATTGGAACGATACAGAGAAGATTAGCATGGCCCCTGCGCAAGGATGACACGCAAAATCGTGAAGCGTTCCACATTTTTTGCCATTTTCAAACTTTATTTGACAAACTAGGATGTATGATGAAAATTGTTTTTGTGTTAGAAAACATAATATTGTTTACCTAGAACTCTTCAAATGAAATTAAAATTTTCTTAAAATGCAAAAAAAATGGATCTGTAGGTCTAGGCGGTAGGGACACTCAATTGCGGCTTGACTCAGTATTATTTAATATTTTAATCATTTTAAAACCTTAATAAATGGCTGCCACACCATAATCCCCTTAAAATTATGTCCATTGCCGCCCATCCATTTTGGATTTCGAAGATAATGATTTAGTTGGACAGATCTTTAAGAACGAAAGAAAGATCTCAATGACTTTTACACTTATGAATATTGCGAAATACAAGCCTAGCTCCAAAAAAAATTTTTGTATCTCCTCTAACTTAGCGACTTAATCAAATGATTCTAAAATTTGATAAAACTGAAGAAACCAGGAAACCAGGAGAAAATTATTTGGAATTCGACATGTTAATTTGAGGAACACTTTATTAACGACAAAATTTTTATATTAATGCCCCAAATTACGTGGAATACCATATTAACTGTTCAGATTTTCACAAATGAAGTAAAATATATGCTACAACTTTTACTTCTAGGGTGAATAAATTACGATATTTAAGCTGTCAAACCAAAAGGTATGGAATTAGGAGTGTTCTGATTTTGTTAACTGGAAACGGAAACCTAAAAAGTGATGTGCACATTTTTGTGCAGTCTTACGCATTTTTATTATATGTAGGTATAGGAGGATTATCTTTGTACATAATGTTTAGTTGAAAATGCGTAGTCGTTTTCTTACTAAAAACTTCAGTCTTTACGGTTTGCATTTAAGGATTACAGATAGTAAATAAATTTAGAGGTGCTTGATATTATCGAAACACTTAACCACTGGTGGGCAACGGTTACTCTTAGAATAACTCGGCTCTGCAGGTAGAAGTAGATACTCTCATGGAGTATCATCCATCTTACTTCGTAACATACATACAGTACATCATCCATCTCATTTTGGATCATCCCTCTTTTGCTAAAAGTCACTCAGAGCACAACAAAGTCAAAGTCTGGCCAGCTACGCATTTAACTCTCCACGTCTAATTCCAAAAAGACAAGTGTAATGTATTTCGATTCAGGTAATAGAATAAAATTATAGTAAGTATTTATTCTTCAGTTAATTCGAAACCAAACAAAATACTAGAAACCCTTGGGTCACCTCTCCCGGATATTATTTGATAATAAATCAGAAAAGAGGAAATTAAACTTGTTTACCATATAACAAATAGATACCTATAACCTTTGTTACATTATTTTAGTATTTAATTTTGTAAAAATATTTCTGCCTACAAATCTATAGAGAAAACTAGAATTATTCGAAACAAATATCTACTAAGACAGGATGGATAAGAAGTCATTAATTTTCATATGTATCTGTCTGTTATGTATATACAGCCCATCATGACTGTATTAAAATAAATACTGTATTAAATACTTTTCGATTGACAAGATTTTATTGTATTGTAAAAGTAGGAAATAATTGTTTTCCCTGAGTCTCTCTACTCATATATGACTAATTTTAAAGCTGGGGGCGTTCAATTTAAAATATCTACAGTTAGATTGTCAGCTATAGTGACAGAAAAAAGAATCAATCACGGAGCCAAAAGCTGCAGAAAAATGAATAAAATTACATGGATAAAACAAATTAATGCATAATCAAAAATTAACATTTATTTGTGAAACAACGAGAACAACTTTTTACAGTGTCATTCATTTTAAAATAAGGCAAGACTTTTCCATATAAAACAATTTATTAACAGACGGTTTTCTCATGTTGAAACTTTAACATAAAAAATCTTAGTTAGTAAAAAAATATCTCCAATGCTTACAGTTTCCTCAACTTTTGCACAATGATACGAGTTGTTCGCTTACTAGGACAATTAAACTGGCCCTATATTCTTCCCGTAAAAGTCTATGCACAGTTGAAATGAATAATTTTAGCGTTGAGTGTTAGTTAAACTTATGTCGTAAATTGAAGGTTTCAAACTAATATTTAACGTTTGAAGCAAGTGATAGTATTCACAGTATTCTAATTTACAGAGTTGCAAACATAGGAAACTGAAATTGGATCACCCTTTATTATTATTATAACACATGCTCATTGTTTTAATAGAAAGTAAAAGTTTTTGGTTAAGCTTCTATAGGAGGATTCACTCCTCTTTTATGCGCACGACTTAGGTGTATTTAAAGAAAAAAAAGTCAACTTTAAAAAGTTTGTCCTCAGATCGAAATCGAATCTCAGCAACGATCGGGTCAAAGTAGCGGAAAACGACATCACAGTTGATAGTTGTTGATAAATAGTTGAAGAGATGAAAAAAATTATCCACCATTTTAATCGTTGGCACTAATAAAATCGTTTAGTCTTTCGTATTTTATGCAATAAAGTTAAAATAATCCACTACTGATAAGAAAATAAATTGTAAGAGAATATGATTTTAGACCACCTTATATAAATAAAATGTAATTTAAGATATTATTAAACGATTGTTTAATACTTTATTAATGCTAAATGTGTTCACTTTTTAGTTTATATATTATATCGTTTTCATTTATATGTACACTACATCAGGGATGGCCAAATTTCATATTGATAAGATCTCCTTTTTATTTTCAGCTTGTGTTACGATGGGCATGGCATAAGTGCAGTTTAAATGCGGATGGATGGGGAGTATATAAAGTAATTCCGAAAGGTAATAACTAAAAGTTAGATTTTTCGATACATTTTCAATTTGTTCGTATAAATGAGTGTACTGAAGGGAGGGTATGTCTCTTGGACTGGGATTTATCATTGAATGAGTGGGATAACTATGTGTTTATGCCAAAATACTCTTGAATTTATAAAATTTTTATGTAACAATTGGCTTTCTATCCGACCATAAATTTCATTTATAGCCCCTCGTGGTTCAAATACTGAATAAATATGCTAAAAAGGCATAGTATTATGGTTAATAATTTATTTTTAAGACTATACTTTCACAATCTTTTTGGGGGTTGAAAATTTATCTCGAAAGACTTTTAGACCTATTTTTGTCAATAAATCATTAACTCGCGAAAATTTTCCTCGTACTTAAAAACTACGAGTCCAAGATAATTAACACAATATGAGAAATTACTCTGCGGTAATTGGCAGAGTTCACCAACAAAATTTAAAATTGTTGGTTTAAAAAATTATGGGTCAATCATAATATCATAGAGTTAGCTGGGAAATATGTTGGCCATCGGTTGTAATTTGTCTATCGTTGATGTTGATTCGGCACAACACATTAAAAAATACATCGCTAGCGAAATACCAAAGTCCAAAATCGAGTTAGACTTGTTGGCCATCCCTGCACTACACCATACCATAGTTCCAAACATTTTCACTTCTACCATTTAATATCGTTTTTCGCCAATCATTTACACAGTGTAGAAAGTTTTTCAAATAAGTAATATAAAAACTTTGTTAATATCAACCAAAATCAATGTGGAAGTTTATACATATAACCTCCAAACCACACAAACAAGAAATAGCAAATGTCTCCTTGCCTCTAACTAATATTAAAAATCTGTTCCGTTTTTTTTTCTTCGTTTTTTTACTTTTCTTTCGTTTTTCATTTTGTGTGAAAAATACATGATTTATAAATCTTATTGAAAGTTTTTATTTGACACTTAATATTTGTTTTTTAACTCTCCTTTTTTACAAAAGAGAATTGAAAAAAAAAAAACAAAAATTTTCTCTTTTAATAAGTACGATACGTTGGTTGTTATGTTGGAAGAATACTAAATTCTTGGAAAACAATAGTTTTATATGAAGTTGATTACGAAGGAAAAGGAGCTAAAATGACAAACTTTTTCTGGTCTCAGTCTATGTCAAACAGTGTATCAAAGTTTTTTGTCACCGAAAAATTTAATTTGTAATTAAAAACTAAATTGATTTTTATTGATAATCAGTATTTAAAACCTAGTGTGCCAAAAACATATATCTTTGGTAAAAATCGACATCAAAAGTTCTTAAAATTTACGTTAAATTGTTTATTTACGGTAACAAATACACATAATTTCTCCGACTGTGGAATTTTTGTTTTGTTTTCGGAATAATACAATTTATACAAAATATACAAATTGTTCACAAAATATACTATGAAAGATTTTAATAAAAAAAATGCTTGTATGCTTAGCTATATTATTCAATAAAGCTTTTAAAGAAACGCTCCTACTATGTAAATATTTACTGCATGGAAATTTTTTAATAAAATTCGAAGAAAATTTTATTGAGCAATAAACATAAAGCATTTTATAATAAATATCATAATAACTACTATATCGAATTTGATTTTCTCTATATTATGGGTAATAATAATAAGTTACTACCCTTCGATATTCACTTTATAATGTTCCCAATATATACTTTCACCGTTATATATCTGTTGGTGGTAAGATTCCATGGATTTATATACAGATTATTATTATATGGGAGTACATAAAATCAGTTCCAATATTATGAAGAATAAAATCTTCTAGACCGTAAGCCCATAACGAAGCGAAATTTCTATGAGCCTTTTATTAGTGATTTAGAGGGTCGAGAAAGACAGACTTGGTAACCAAAAAAATGGGGTCTTAACTGTCGTTTGGGAGTCGAATTTGTAGAAATCTAAATTTGTAATTGTGCTTTTCGATTTTAACGATTTTCTTTTGCTCCTGCCAAAAACATAAGATTATAAGTTTCAAACTGCCAAAAAGGTTGAAAAATTGCTTCGCCCATGACTTTTTTTTTTAAAACAAACGACAGGATATAAAAGTTGACGAAATACGAAAATTGAAACACAACTCCATTTGCATAGATTTAACTTCTTTACTACTAAACATACCTTTATATTGTTGACCTACGAGCTAGAGTTTTGAATGGTTTTTTGTTTGTTTATACCATGGGCATGGATGTTTACTCCCTCTTTAACTGCCATTACAGTGCCATCTATTACTACTTGGAGTCGCGAATATCAAAAATTTAGGCTTACTATAAATATGTCAATTTTTTTTATATTAGACGAGAATTTTCCAATTTTGTGTTTACCAGTTTAGCATCGTCATATGGCAAATTTCATTTCCTATAACTGATAATAAATATTTCGATTTATTTGTAATATAAAACAAAAAATATTATCAGAAATTAAAATAGCATTTTCATTTTCTATTAACTGCTAGTAATATACAATTTTATTTTCACAGAAGTTTAAAGGAGTGTTTTTTAAATGCTATGAAGTCTTCTCTTAAACCTTCTTCTGAAAGATGAAGTTGTGCGAAATAATAAATCAAACTTCAAAGTGAGAATTTATTAATCGAATAGAATTTTATACAAATTATGTTGTTATGGTAAATGCAACGGCACAGCCTTCCTTGTACAATTAATTACTTGAATAATTAATAGCTAACGGAAAGATGTGTCCGTTACAAAGCATATAAACAAAATTCAACCATTTGTGTGATAATTTTGAATATATGGACGCTATGACGACTCGAAATAGAACGTGGGTTAGGAGTGGTGCAAAAACAATACTGTATTTCTGTAGGAGTTTTATGACTGACAGACATTAGTTTGAAGTAAGCATTTGCCGTGTTATTTTCACTATACTCTCCCAAATGCTCGATAAAAAGATTAAAAGTCCAAATTCTCGATTATGCTTCTTTTCAGCCAGGCACGGATCCTATCACACTTAATCATACTTAACCACATATCGCCTAAAATAGCACCCTAAGATCTTACGTTTTAGAAATATATAGTGAAGAATAGAGCAATTCGCAAAGATATCAATTTCGTTGCATGTTAAAACTTAATATATCGTCAAGTAGTCCAAAAAAAGCATTAAAATCAACGTACGTTGTAAAAAACGTGCGTGAAAATAGATTGTGTATCCTTGACCTTTTTATTTATATATTTTTGTTAATAACATATTACCATTCAAAGTGTGCCACTCTGTAAAAATAGGTATATTTGTACGTAGGTATTTCATATAGTATAGGAGCTCGCAACGTTTTCCAGAGAGAATTTTAGTATGGCTGATTTTATGATATGCTGTTCTTCTTGCTCTTTCAGTTAGAGTTGTTAAGGCGCGAGTATTTTTATATTATTTTAGTTATTACTAGTTTCGAGTTCGAATCCAGCAGCAGTCAGCAGTATACTTAAATAATATAATATTAAAATTACAGACATACTAAAATACTTTAAAAATTTTGGATTATTACCTGTATATTTAGGCTGCGCAGTACTACATGCAACCAATACTGCCAGCCAGATGGCCTAAGCTTTAACTGAAAGAACAAGAAGAACAACATATCATAAAATAATCCATACTAAAATTCTTTTTTTCCCGACGTTGCGAGCTCCTGTACCAATAGGAAGAGTAGAAGTACAAATACATATATGGGACATTTATGTTGTTTATATTGTGGTATGAATAAAGTAGATTTTTGGTACAAATAAAATGGTTTGAGGTAGTTTTGGGAATGGTCTTGGCAGTTTAATTTCACGGAGCAAGAATTATAGAGCTGATTTCAACCGGATAAATAACACATACTACATATATATACATGCTGGATTACGGGATAATATTTACAGGATGTTAAGGGATTTAGTTTGTAATTATTTTTATTGTATGCATAATTTATTGTTTTTTCCTTCATGTTAATAACAAAAGTTCCAAAATTTAATTGAATTGTCAAAATCAAGGTGAGTGTATGTTTAGTATGATAATTAATGATTTTCTTTTAACATTGAAGTGGGTGCGTTTGTTATAAATAAGGATGTATTTTTCTTTAGTAGTAAACATAAGGATATATTTATTTTACTAACTTGTATTTATCCACAGCTTTGTTCCTGTATTTATAAAGAGAAATAACGAAATTTTGTCGGAATGACCATACCAATAATGAAAATAGAAAATTATTTCCGCAACTCTTTGCTGAATTATATATCGAAAATTAATTAGAGTTGCTACCTTTCCAGATTTGATCGTGTAGTCTCTGCCGAGTCCTGATATCAACATAAATTCTCAAGAGTTCAGTAAAAAAAGTTTATTCAAAATTCTGAGTAGCTTTGTTTTTAAATTACTTGAAGCATATTTATTTAAACAGTAGCTTTATACCCGCCCGCTTCACTGCCCTTAAAAGTAAAAACCACCGCTTTATAGCATCCACTTTTCTTGATCTCACTTATCCGCCTTGCATAACACTTGAAGGGGTTGTTTTACGCAGCTAAAAGATATGTAAAGTTTTCAATTTTTTAATTGTAAAATAGTCATAATTCATAAATTTACAGATTATTTTGTCAGATCATCGAGGGCTAGTAAATGAAGCATCGCTATCTAGAATACACGCGCGCTCTGAGAATTCTAGTAACAGTAGGTATATAGAATATAGAGTGAATGTTGTCGAAGTAAGTTTATTGCTGTTGGTAATGTTGA
The DNA here is from genome assembly GCF_905475395.1 of Chrysoperla carnea. NCBI lineage: Eukaryota > Metazoa > Arthropoda > Insecta > Neuroptera > Chrysopidae > Chrysoperla > Chrysoperla carnea. The sequence continues at coordinate 42,902,166 of NC_058339.1, forward strand.
TAGCACAATTGTTCCTCGAACATTTCTAACAATTGCTGTCGCGACATTAACAACTGTAATCGATATATGTATTGATTTTTTATATTACCAACACAATGCTTTATACTATCGTGTACAAAGTTATATTACATGTTTAAAATAAGACACCATTCTATTACAAAAATCAGCTCAATACGAATAGGTACCGAGTGTCTCACGTAAACTGTTTAACTTTTTTAAGGAACATAATTTTTCCTTTATTAAAGATTATTTGGCATCTTGATCGCGTTCAATTTAAAATAAATTATGAAGGTTTTAATGCGAATTTGGACTTTTGGATTATTTATTTGTTCAAATTCCAGTTAGAACTTTCATAATTAAAGATTCCTTCGAGCAGAAAATAAGTGCAACAGATAACATAAGACTCACCTTAATACCTTTCTTTATTTACGTTGATAATGGGAGTGCAGAATTGATCACATTGTCGTCGCTTGGATAAGAACGTAGTAACCGACTCACCCACATCAAAAATGTAATTGTAAATATAATTTGTAATTAAATAAATAAAGATTCACAAATAATGATGTGGGTGGCCTCTGTTATAGGCGTATATGTCAGAGAAACGGAGGTTAAACCCCATCATTATTATTTACGTTGAATTTTTGTCTTGTAAAATGATTAAAATTAAGTGTCTAACCAATAAGAAAAATTTAAAAAAAAAAATTATTCTTCAAAATTATCAATTATAGTACCTACTGAAAACACGCTTTAAAAACTATATATCTATACCAAAAAAAAATAAATAAATTCGAAATATTGAATAATTAATTAGATTGTAAAAAAGAGGAAGGTGCTTGACATCAAGTATAAATAGTTGATTGGTCACTACCAGCTATTGGGGTGCGTGATGCAGACCTTTAAAAATTATAATTCGAACAAAATTCAAATTAAAATTTTCGTCTGACCTCGTGATTATAGGCCAGTTTGGTACTCGAAAACACCCAGTTGGAAAACCAAATAAAAGATTTTAATTTAGCTTTTCAAACAACTCAAAGTCTGAAATATCTCGAAAACCGACGATCGTCAACTATCAGTTAAGCAACCATCAAACGGTTAGTCATTTTGGATCCACCACTGTCTTCAAACTCGCAGATTAAATTCAAGTAACTTTCTGTATTTAACAATAATTTGTATATAGAGACGCACAAATTAATCAATATAACAAATAGGTATATAATATTATAATAATTTGCTCAAATAATAATAATTTATTATAAAATAAATCATGGATAAATTATATAAAATAATGGGTAGGTATATTATCTAAACATTATTATTATACTTTAAAACCATATCAAATAAAATAATAATAGTTCAGTTATATATATACAGGCGATTCCATTTAAGGCTATTCCATTCCATAGGCTGTTCTAGGATGTTCCATTAAGCTGTCATTCGATAAATAGGATTTAAAAAAAAAAGAAAGATAGTTAGTCATGGAGACAGTCGACGAAAGTGAAAAGTTAAAACTTTGAAATAACTGTGTGTTTTTTTTTTTATATAAAATTTTTAAATTAATTATAGCCAGTGGCGTAGCTCGGCTTGGAGGGTCCTCGTATCAAAATTATTTTGGGCGCCCCCATGAAGAGTGAAAATTTCTCACAAAAGAAACAAAATTGCTTGCTTTAAATTGAAATAAATATTTATTGATTATTATAAGTTATCACTTCTTCCTAGAAATTGAGCTGCCAAACAATTCAAATTAAATATAAACTTTTCTTGCCTTTTTTCGGCAAATTGATTTATTGAATCACGTATAGCTAAAGACGATTTCAGTTTTTCTAAAAGGCTTACGTAATTAATGCATGGTCCCTT